>NC_140182.1:32802252-32845278 GCF_963971535.1 Notolepis coatsorum | reverse complement strand
GCTTCTCTAGCCTCCTCCTGTCAAGACCTCCTGAATTCATCCACATGACTGTAGGCCATGTCAGTTCCCCTGCCATTTCCACAGCAAGTCTCCTCTCTGTGAATGACTGCCCGTGTAACGTTAGCAGGGGCACTCGCTCACACATGGACAACGCCTGACTGGAGGGGAGGAGGTTTCACAGTGCGATATTGAAAGCAGGGCTGAATACTTTAGCTAGATACCGTAGCTTCTAAAATCCATACACTTTGGAAACTGCCGTTTTTAACCGTGGCTATCGGGAAACTGTTTAATCCCAACATCCCTATACTGTACCTCACCCTACCTCCCTCGTTCCCATACTCCCACCCACCCAGTGGTAACTCTCTCATTCACTCTCCCCTCCCACCCACCCAGTGGTAACTCTCTCATTCACTCTCCCCCTCCCACCCACCCAGTGGTAACTCTCTCATTCACTCTCCCCCTCCCTTCCACCCAGTGGTAACTCTCTCATTCACTCTCCCCCTCCCTTCCACCCAGTGGTAACTCTCTCATTCACTCTCCTCCTCCCTTCCACCCAGTGGTAACTATCTCCTTCACTCTCCTCCTCCCTTCCACCCAGTGGTAACTCTCTCCTTCACTCTCCCCCTCCCTTCCACCCAGTGGTAACTCTCCTTCCACCCAGTGGTAACTCTCACTCGCTATCTCCCTCCCTTCCACCAGTGGTAACTATCTCCTTCACTCTCCCCCTCCCTTTCACCCAGTGGCAACTCCCTCCACCCCCTTTTTCCCCCATCTCTCCCCCCATCAATCCTCCATCCCTCCCTCCCTCCCACACATAAGCCTCCAGTAGATCTTAAGGCTGAGCAGTGACACTTTAAGGCTCCCCTGTGTTGTCTACTGAATGATATGGTGAAGTTGTGTAATTTGTTCTGGAGAAGGAACACCTTCAAGGACACCTGGGGGTCCCTGGATACCATGTGGAAAACCACTCTGATGCCCCTCTCTCTCTCTCTCTCTCTCTCTCTCTCTCTCTCTCTCTCTCTCGCTCTCTCTATCTCTCTCTTTCTCTCTCTCTCTCTCTCTCTCTCTCTCTCTCTCTCTCTCTCTCTCTCTCTCTCTCTCTCTCTCTCTCTCTCTCTCTCTCTCTCTCTCTCTCTCTAACTCAGTATATCTCTCTATTTATCTCTCTCTAACTCAGTATCTCTCTCTAACTCAGTATCTCTCTCTCTCTCTAAGGCCCCGTTAGACGAGCGTTTTGTGAACAGAAACCGCAAAAGTCATCTTGCGGTTTCACTTTTAATTTTACGTTTAGACGAGCGTTTTGGGATGGAATTCTGCGTGCAGACGACGCTGTAACGACTCGAGACGACGGAGCCCCACTGTCACACGATTGGCGCATATGTCACATGACGTGCTGTGAAGACCCGCCCTACTCTGCCTCTGATTCGCAGACTGTGGATGGGGAATGTGATTGCACCAAAGCAGAGTCACTCACAGACAGTGGGTCCACTCACGCCGCGGGACAGATTCTTGTGTATTTAACCCTTTCACTGCCACACGACAGCCGGTTGTGTGATAGTAGTGCGCTGCCGTCGGCGTCTTTTCTCAGCGTTTTTGTGCGGACGAAAGTTGAAACTTTCTGAACTTTCAGAGCGAGGCGCTGAGCGCATTTTCAGACAACCAATCACAGCCATTCATCTACCACTCTGTTTGTAACCTGACACCGGAGCTGCCTGCCTGTCTGGCTGTCTCCACACAGACCATTGAGATTCGCGACAAAACTAATAATAATAACTACACGAATACACTACTAAAAAGCTAATAAAAAGCAAAGGGCGAACTGTGGTGTCAGGCAATAACTATATATATAATTAATATACAATAAAGTTATTCAAATATGCTATAATATGTGCAAAACCGCGGCATGGCTGTAGATTTCTTTCTGTCATCTACAAGATGCGCGTCAAGCCAGCGCTGCCGGCGCACTCCCAGCATGTTTCACGGAGAAATATGCGCTAGGTGGACGCGGGCCCTAAAGGGTTAACCTTCTGTCGTGTGGCAGTGAAAGGGTTAAGTACTGCCAATGTAGCCTTCAGGTGATCTCCGTTGATATAAGTCAGACATACTTGCTTTGTTTACGTCTCGGCTACTGGCGCATACCTGCTACCTGTGACGTAAGCAGTACGCGCGACCAGAGCCGTGACACAGGCATTAAAGCGTTCCGTCTCCAGACTGATTTCCGTCAATTTGATTGGAAGATCCGTCAATTTGATTCGCAGTCTGACGGAATTGGCTACCTTGGTATAATATGATTTGTAGATGCATACAGATTGAAACAAAATTGAGCCAATCAGAGGCGCCAAATATCATGAAAAAGGGCATTTTTATCGCGCCAAGCAGTCATTGTCACTCAGCGACTCGAGAGACAGGATTACCCTCTAATTCTGCACTCCGATACCATATGACGTAATTTATCAACAACACGTGCGGTCTGCTGAGTGAGCATTATAAAACAAATGTTTTTAATCAACCGCGAATTAAAGTGTCAATGCCGTTTGTCATTTTAACAGCAGATACTTTCTTAAAATGGCATCGTCCCGACAGCAGTCTGACGGGGAGCTCTGATGGGTTCGCTTGCTGGTGTTATTAGCATTAGCTGTAGAGCTAACCGAAAAGCTAGTTTTAGCTTTAACGTTACCTTGGCTAAAGTTGGGTCTATTCATAATCCAGCAATAATGGTTGCAGACCTGCAAGCAAAGTACAGCAGTTGGCACAGGAATATTCCAAGGTAAATCACTTTTTCACCAGTAACGTTATATGGTCTTATTTCCATCTAACGTTAGCTCATGCTAACCTAGCTCACGCTAAAGTGGTCACTGATCGACCTCTCGCACACAATTAATGACATGTTGCGGACAGCCATATCGGTGGCAATGTTTAGCTTTTAGTGCCAAATGATAAGAGTCTGAGGCGGAGTCTCAAAAGAGAATGTTGAATATTTATTGTGCAAAAATCACAACAGAGCCTCTGCTACTAACTGAAGTTACCGGAGCCTTCTGGAGTGCAACAACATATAACGTCCGTGCGGAATCAATGTCCCAACAACCATTCCGTGGGTGAACTCATTGAGATAGTTGTCAATTAATGATACTAATACTAATCTATACAATCACCTGTTGTTGAATAAATACCATTACTTTATAGTTATTACTAAAAAAAAACAGTATAAAACAGTAGCTGTAAAGAAAAAAAAGATTTGTATAATTTATATTTAAAAAAATATATATTTTAATGTATGCACTGGTATCGGATCAGTATCGGTATCGGCCGATACCCAAAAAATGGTATCGGAACATCTCTAGTTTGTTCAAACTAACACAATGGTTCAAAGTAATGGGAAAAGGGTGCTAGCTCGCCATCAATCAGAAGCTTGCATTCACGCTCTCCAGCACACAGCCTCCCTGCCTGGCACAACAACCACAACAGTAGTGTCTATAGTCACAGTCAGGACAGTAGGCTCTACAAGTAGGCTCCCTTAAAACGCTAACGCTATTAAAAAAAAATACAGTGGAGGTTAAAATAAGAATATGACTTGGCCTGAAAAAAAGTTCAGTCAGGAGAATTTGTTTTGCTTTAATCCCTGCGTGACAACCCTTTCGTCATCGTTTTATCAGATTTATACGTTTTAACAGTTTAGACGAGAGCGCAAAGCTTTTGCGTTTCTAGGAATTCCACCCTGGAGGGTAGTCTCACTTTTTTGCGGTTTCACCCCGTAAAAACGCTGTTTCCGTATAAACGAAAGGCACATCCGAAAAAATATTTTTGCGGATTCACCTGCTAGCGTTTCCGTCTAAACGGGGCCTAACTCAGTCTCTCTCTCTCTCTATCTCTCTCTTTTTCACTTCCTTCCTTTCTCTCTCACCTCTTCTATGTATCTCTCCCTCTCTCCCTCTTGCGTTCTTGCTCTTCTCTCTTCTACTCACCCTAGCTCTCATCTTCTCTTTCTTCCTAACGTTCTCTCTCTCACACTGTTGTTCTCTCTCTTTCTCCTTAATTATCTCTCTCTCGGAATCTCATCATTCACAGTTATAACTACACGCTTAACTCATCATTCACTCTGTTCTCTCTCTTCATATCCAAGTTCTTTGTGTTTCCACATTCACTCTTGTCCTCTGCAGTCAATATTACCAGACATTCAGCCAAGCGAGTATAGCAGAGTATAGAGACTCGTAGCATCCAGTCTGGATGATAGAGTAATGCAGTGTAATGCTAAGTGTAGTAGGCTTGATTGATTGAAAACTTTATTAACAGATTGCAGAATGGGTACAATACAGTACGGCTCAATACAAACAACTGCTAAGAGGATGCAGACCAGAAAAAATTATTTCAGGGTCCATTTTCAATTCATCAAGACATTTATGACATACAAGACATACAAATATACAGTACTGTGTGAGAAAAAGAGATCATAGAAAAATATATACATCCGAAGGGGAAGAAACTGTACATTGGAGGGGGTTGGGTGGGGGCATTTAGGGTTTGGACATTTACCGGGGCCAGTTTCCAGTCTCTTTGAGAGCGGTTGTAAAGGAGGGTAGGGATTCACATTATTTTACGGCTGTGGGTAGGGTGTTCCACATTATTGTGGCATAATTGTGAAACGCGCTTAGTCCCTTGTTTGAGCCGAATCTGGGTTGAACGTGATTTGTGGAACTCCCTCTGGTGTTGTGGTTGTGGAATTCACTGACCTTTGGGAAGTATTTCGACATGTACATGGGTATCTTAGTGGTGTAGTGTATCTTTAGACCAGGCCCATTGCAAGTTGCTGTACTCTGCCGTCTACTCTAAGCCATCCTAGGTTGTCAAAATGGGCAGGGGTGAGGTGGGTTTTAGGAGCAACATGTATGTAAGGCTGAGATGAGTGAGACACAGAACAGCTCTGATGGACCGCCTTGTGGAGTGTGCGGAGACGTCATTATCTGTATCTGTATCTGTATGTGTTCAACCAACAAAAATGCTGGGTTCGAGCCCAGCTCTCGCCGTTGCTACCAGCTTGGCTGGTCGTTCATACTAATACAATTGGCAGTATTAGGGGGTGGGAAGCTGGTGGGTGGGAATCTGGCGTTGTGGACAGCGACGCCTACATGTCAGGTCTCGGTGCTTGCTCAGCGGGGGCAGGACTTGGTGGAGATAGCGTGCCCTCCCACGCGTTACACTTCACCAATGAGAGTCCTCGCTGCCAAGTGAAAAGACGTCACTGGCAGTCACCGCACATATCGGAGGAAGCGTGCGGTTGGCTTCGGCACGCCCTTGTACCGACTCGTAGGAGAACATGCATACAGCAGCCAGGTAGGGGAGGGGGGAATTGGCACGGCGACTAAAAAAAAGAAAAAAAAAACATATTTGTGTCTTTAGATATCACTTTCTGTTTCTCTCTCTCTTACGCACACAAGAGCATGTGAGAGAGCGGAGTGATTATTATTATGATTATTGTTATATTTTAATATGGTGTTATATTATTATTTATATTATATACTATTGTATATTACTATTATTTCATATTATTAGTGTGGGTGACCTGGCGAAGCCAGGTTGCCACCCACACTATACATATCCATACTCTTTTTATTATTATTTATTTATTCCACCGATTTTGCAAACACTTTGCAACACGTAAGCGTTCGCGCCCCATACACGTGAAAGGTATCAAAACGAGCGGCTTGCCTATGGCAACACCGGTCTCCGAACTCGTAAAGTTTCACCGCACCGTCTGGCTACGAATCGACTTTAAACGGTAAAATATCGGTCCCATTGGGAATGCATTGCATTTTAGAGTGTAGCAGCTGAAATAATCTTTTTCCCCCTACCTTGGGTGAATTGCGAGTGTGATCTCAATTTTGGACGTAGAAATAAAACAAACACATCAAAACGATGACACGGCTGTCAACCCGCTCACAAAAGAAAAATAAATGGAATTGGACATTTCTATCTCAACTGACGACCATTTGTTTGAAGGTTCTCCTCCCCATTGACCGCCATGCAATCGCACTCTAGAAATCACATTTTTCACACTATTTTTTAGCCTTCTGTTCCGATCGCCGAAGGAGTGCCACAATATCGCACGAATGTCACAATATCGCGCACAACCCTTCGCCTACTCGTTGTAGTGCTCATGTGCGCGTCACAACGCTTCATCTCTTATAGTTTTCTTTTAATCAATGTGACAATGCAGTCATGCATCTGCCTCCATAGAAATGCATTGGATAGAAAATATGCAAGTCATAGTGATTGCTTCACCTGTGTGGCTCATGGCTCACTCATGATTGGTTCAGCTGTGTGGCTCGTGGCTGAGCTGCCAATGACATCATCCACTTAACCCATCATTGGCCATCACTGTGTTGCACTACTGAATTGCTGACAGCGCCCTCTGTCTTGTGGGTTGTGTCATTGTACTCAGTAGGGATATCCTCTTTCATTTTTCATTGGTCCATGTTGACCCCCTTTCATTGGTCGATGTTGACCACTCCCCCGATCCTTAGACCACGCCCCCTTAGGCCACACCCCCTCAGTGTATCTCTTGAACCGTTTGTCGTAGAGACTTGCGGTTTGTGCCATTGGTCGATGTTGACCACCTTTCATTGGTCGATGTTGACCACTCCCCCGATCCTTAGACCACGCCCCCTTATGCCACACCCCCTCAGTGTATCTCTTGAACCGTTTGTCGTAGAGACTTGCGGATTGTGCCATTGTACTCGGTGTAATAGTGTAATAGTGTGTAATAGTGTAATAGTGTGTAATAGTGTAATAGTGTAATAGTGTGTAATAGTGTGTAATAGTGTAATAGTGTAATAGTGTGTAATAGTGTGTAATAGTGTAATAGTGTAATAGTGTGTAATAGTGTAATATTGTGTAATAGTGTAATAGTGTATTAGTGTGTAATAGTGTAATAGTGTGTAATAGTGTGTAATAGTGTAATAGTGTACTAGTGTGTAATAGTGTAATAGTGTGTAATAGTGTAATAGTGTGTAATAGTGTAATAGTGTAATAGTGTGTAATAGTGTAATAGTGTAATAGTGTGTAATAGTGTAATAGTGTGTAATAGTGTAATAGTGTAATAGTGTGTAATAGTGTGTAATAGTGTAATAGTGTAATAGTGTGTAATAGTGTAATAGTGTGTAATAGTGTAATAGTGTGTAATAGTGTAATAGTGTAATAGTGTGTAATAGTGTGTAATAGTGTAATAGTGTAATAGTGTAATAGTGTGTAATAGTGTAATAGAGTAATAGTGTGTAATAGTGTAATAGTGTGTAATAGTGTAATAGTGTAATAGTGTGTAATAGTGTAATAGTGTAATAGTGTAATAGTGTGTAATAGTGTGTAATAGTGTAATAGTGTAATAGTGTGTAATAGTGTAATAGTGTGTAATAGTGTAATAGTGTGTAATAGTGTGTAATAGTGTAATAGTGTAATAGTGTGTAATAGTGTAATAGTGTGTAATAGTGTAATAGTGTAATAGTGTAATAGTGTGTAATAGTGTAATAGTGTAATAGTGTGTAATAGTGTAATAGTGTAATAGTGTGTAATAGTGTAATAGTGTAATAGTGTGTAATAGTGTAATAGTGTGTAATAGTGTGTAATAGTGTGTAATAGTGTAATAGTGTGTAATAGTGTAATAGTGTAATAGTGTGTAATAGTGTAATAGTGTGCAATAGTGTAATAGTGTAATAGTGTGTAATAGTGTGTAATAGTGTAATAGTGTAATAGTGTGTAATAGTGTAATAGTGTGTAATAGTGTAATAGTGTAATAGTGTGTAATAGTGTAATATTGTGTAATAGTGTAATAGTGTAATAGTGTGTAATAGTGTAATAGTGTATAATAGTGTGTAATAGTGTAATAGTGTGTAATAGTGTAATAGTGTGTAATAGTGTGTAATAGTGTAATAGTGTGTAATAGTGTAATAGTGTGTAATAGTGTAATAGTGTGTAATAGTGTAATAGTGTAATAGTGTGTAATAGTGTAATAGTGTAATAGTGTAATAGTGTGTAATAGTGTAATATTGTGTAATAGTGTAATAGTGTAATAGTGTGTAATAGTGTGTAATAGTGTGTAATAGTGTAATAGTGTGTAATAGTGTAATAGTGTGTAATAGTGTAATAGTGTGTAATAGTGTAATAGTGTAATAGTGTGTAATAGTGTAATAGTGTAATAGTGTAATAGTGTGTAATAGTGTAATATTGTGTAATAGTGTAATAGTGTAATAGTGTGTAATAGTGTAATAGTGTGTAATAGTGTGTAATAGTGTAATAGTGTGTAATAGTGTAATAGTGTAATAGTGTGTAATAGTGTGTAATAGTGTGTAATAGTGTAATAGTGTGTAATAGTGTAATAGTGTGTAATAGTGTAATAGTGTGTAATAGTGTAATAGTGTAATAGTGTGTAATAGTGTAATAGTGTAATAGTGTAATAGTGTGTAATAGTGTAATAGTGTGTAATAGTGTAATAGTGTGTAATAGTGTAATAGTGTGTAATAGTGTAATAGTGTAATAGTGTGTAATAGTGTAATAGTGTAATAGTGTGTAATAGTGTAATAGTGTAATAGTGTAATAGTGTGTAATAGTGTAATAGTGTAATAGTGTAATAGTGTGTAATAGTGTAATAGTGTAATAGTGTGTAATAGTGTAATAGTGTGTAATAGTGTAATAGTGTAATAGTGTGTAATAGTGTGTAATAGTGTAATAGTGTAATAGTGTAATAGCGTGTAATAGTGTAATAGTGTAATAGTGTAATAGTGTGTAATAGTGTAATAGTGTGTAATAGTGTAATAGTGTAATAGTGTGTAATAGTGTGTAATAGTGTAATAGTGTAATAGCGTGTAATAGTGTAATAGTGTGTAATAGTGTGTAATAGTGTGTAATAGTGTAATAGTGTAATATTGTGTAATAGTGTAATAGTGTTGCGGGTTGTGTCATTGCACTACACAGTAGGGATATCCTCTTTGATTGGTCTATGTTGACCACTCCCCCGATCCTTAGGCCGCGCCCCCTTTTTGTATCCTTTGAACCGTTTGTCATAGAGACTCGCGAGAGACCCTCTCCCCCGTTGGCCGGCGGTGCACAGGCGTCACCCACACTTTCACAATTTCCCCCGCACGGAATTGTCTAGTTAGTGTGGGTGACCTGGCGAAGCCAGGTTGCCACCCACACTATACATATCCATACTCTTTTTATTTATTTATTATTCTTTATTCCACCGATTTTGCAAACACTTTGCAACACGTAAGCGTTCGCGCCCCATACACGTGAAAGGTATCAAAACGAGCGGCTTGCCTATGGCAACACCGGTCTCCGAACTCGTAAAGTTTCACCGCACCGTCTGGCTACGAATCGACTTTAAACGGTAAAATATCGGTCCCATTGGGAATGCATTGCATTTTAGAGTGTAGCAGCTGAAATAATCTTTTTCCCCCTACCTTGGGTGAATTGCGAGTGTGATCTCAATTTTGGACGTAGAAATAAAACAAACACATCAAAACGATGACACGGCTGTCAACCCGCTCACAAAAGAAAAATAAATGGAATTGGACATTTCTATCTCAACTGACGACCATTTGTTTGAAGGTTCTCCTCCCCATTGACCGCCATGCAATCGCACTCTAGAAATCACATTTTTCACACTATTTTTTAGCCTTCTGTTCCGATCGCCGAAGGAGTGCCACAATATCGCACGAATGTCACAATATCGCGCACAACCCTTCGCCTACTCGTTGTAGTGCTCATGTGCGCGTCACAACGCTTCATCTCTTATAGTTTTCTTTTAATCAATGTGACAATGCAGTCTTGCATCTGCCTCCATAGAAATGCATTAGATAGAAAATATGCAAGTCATAGTGATTGCTTCACCTGTGTGGCTCATGGCTCACTCATGATTGGTTCAGCTGTGTGGCTCGTGGCTGAGCTGCCAATGACATCATCCACTTAACCCATCATTGGCCATCACTGTGTTGCAGTACTGAATTGCTGACAGCGCCCTCTGTCTTGTGGGTTGTGTCATTGTACTCAGTAGGGATATCCTCTTTCATTTTTCATTGGTCCATGTTGACCACCTTTCATTGGTCGATGTTGACCACTCCCCCGATCCTTAGACCACGCCCCCTTAGGCCACACCCCCTCAGTGTATCTCTTGAACCGTTTGTCGTAGAGACTTGCGGATTGTGCCATTGTACTCGGTGTAATAGTGTAATAGTGTGTAATAGTGTAATAGTGTGTAATAGTGTAATAGTGTAATAGTGTGTAATAGTGTAATAGTGTGTAATAGTGTGTAATAGTGTAATAGTGTGTAATAGTGTAATAGTGTAATAGTGTGTAATAGTGTAATATTGTGTAATAGTGTAATAGTGTAATAGTGTGTAATAGTGTAATAGTGTGTAATAGTGTAATAGTGTAATAGTGTGTAATAGTGTAATATTGTGTAATAGTGTGTAATAGTGTAATAGTGTAATAGTGTGTAATAGTGTAATAGTGTCTAATAGTGTAATAGTGTGTAATAGTGTAATAGTGTAATAGTGTGTAATAGTGTAATAGTGTGTAATAGTGTAATAGTGTGTAATAGTGTAATAGTGTAATAGTGTGTAATAGTGTAATAGTGTGTAATAGTGTAATATTGTAATAGTGTGTAATAGTGTAATAGTGTGTAATAGTGTAATATTGTGTAATAGTGTAATAGTGTAATAGTGTGTAATAGTGTAATAGTGTGTAATAGTGTAATAGTGTAATAGTGTGTAATAGTGTAATATTGTGTAATAGTGTGTAATTGTGTAATAGTGTAATAGTGTGTAATAGTGTAATAGTGTCTAATAGTGTAATAGTGTGTAATAGTGTAATAGTGTAATAGTGTAATAGTGTGTAATAGTGTAATAGTGTGTAATAGTGTAATAGTGTGTAATAGTGTAATAGTGTAATAGTGTGTAATAGTGTAATAGTGTGTAATAGTGTAATATTGTAATAGTGTGTAATAGTGTAATAGTGTGTAATAGTGTAATAGTGTAATAGTGTGTAATAGTGTAATAGTGTAATAGTGTGTAATAGTGTAATAGTGTGTAATAGTGTAATAGTGTGTAATAGTGTAATAGTGTAATAGTGTGTAATAGTGTACTAGTGTGTAATAGTGTAATAGTGTAATAGTGTGTAATAGTGTAATAGTGTAATAGTGTGTAATAGTGTAATAGTGTGTAATAGTGTAATAGTGTAATAGTGTAGTGTGTAATAGTGTAATAGTGTAATAGTGTGTAATAGTGTAATAGTGTAATAGTGTGTAATAGTGTAATAGTGTAATAGTGTGTAATAGTGTAATAGTGTGTAATAGTGTAATAGTGTGTAATAGTGTAATAGTGTAATAGTGTGTAATAGTGTAATAGTGTGTAATAGTGTAATAGTGTGTAATAGTGTAATAGTGTAATAGTGTGTAATAGTGTAATAGTGTGTAATAGTGTAATAGTGTAATAGTGTGTAATAGTGTAATAGTGTCTAATAGTGTAATAGTGTGTAATAGTGTAATAGTGTAATAGTGTGTAATAGTGTAATAGTGTGTAATAGTGTAATAGTGTGTAATAGTGTAATAGTGTGTAATAGTGTAATAGTGTGTAATAGTGTAATAGTGTAATAGTGTGTAATAGTGTAATAGTGTGTAATAGTGTAATAGTGTGTAATAGTGTAATAGTGTAATAGTGTGTAATAGTGTAATAGTGTAATAGTGTGTAATAGTGTAATAGTGTGTAATAGTGTAATAGTGTAATAGTGTGTAATAGTGTAATAGTGTGTAATAGTGTAATAGTGTAATAGTGTGTAATAGTGTAATAGTGTGTAATAGTGTAATAGTGTGTAATAGTGTAATAGTGTGTAATAGTGTAATAGTGTAATAGTGTGTAATAGTGTAATAGTGTCTAATAGTGTAATAGTGTGTAATAGTGTAATAGTGTAATAGTGTGTAATAGTGTAATAGTGTGTAATAGTGTAATAGTGTGTAATAGTGTAATAGTGTGTAATAGTGTAATAGTGTGTAATAGTGTAATAGTGTAATAGTGTGTAATAGTGTAATAGTGTGTAATAGTGTAATAGTGTGTAATAGTGTAATAGTGTAATAGTGTGTAATAGTGTAATAGTGTAATAGTGTGTAATAGTGTAATAGTGTGTAATAGTGTAATAGTGTAATAGTGTGTAATAGTGTAATAGTGTGTAATAGTGTAATAGTGTAATAGTGTGTAATAGTGTAATAGTGTGTAATAGTGTAATAGTGTGTAATAGTGTGTAATAGTGTAATAGTGTAATAGTGTGTAATAGTGTAATAGTGTGTAATAGTGTAATAGTGTAATAGTGTGTAATAGTGTAATAGTGTGTAATAGTGTAATAGTGTGTAATAGTGTAATAGTGTGTAATAATGTGTAATAGTGTAATAGTGTAATAGTGTGTAATAGTGTAATAGTGTCTAATAGTGTAATAGTGTGTAATAGTGTAATAGTGTGTAATAGTGTAATAGTGTGTAATAGTGTAATAGTGTGTAATAATGTGTAATAGTGTAATAGTGTAATAGTGTGTAATAGTGTAATAGTGTAATAGTGTGTAATATTGTGTAATAGTGTAATAGTGTTGCGGGTTGTGTCATTGCACTCAGTAGGGATATCCTCTTTGATTGGTCTATGTTGACCACTCCCCCGATCATTAGGCCGCGCCCCCTTTTTGTATCCTTTGAACCGTTTGTCATAGAGACTCGCGAGAGACCCTCTCCCCCGTTGGCCGGCGGTGCACAGGCGTCACCCACACTTTCACAATTTCCCCCGCGCGGAATTGTCTAGTTATTCTTTATTCTTTATTCCACCGATTTTGCAAACACTTTGCAACATGTAAGCGTTCGCGCCCCATACACGTGAAAGGTATCAAAACGAGCGGCTTGCCTATGGCAACACCGGTCTCCGAACTCGTAAAGTTTCACCGCACCGTCTGGCTACGAATCGACTTTAAACGGTAAAATTTCGGTCCCATTGGGAATGCATTGCATTTTAGAGTGTAGCAGCTGAAATAATCTTTTTCCCCCTACCTTGGGTGAATTGCGAGTGTGATCTCAATTTTGGACGTAGAAATAAAACAAACACATCAAAACGATGACACGGCTGTCAACCCGCTCACAAAAGAAAAATAAATGGAATTGGACATTTCTATCTCAACTGACGACCATTTGTTTGAAGGTTCTCCTCCCCATTGACCGCCATGCAATCGCACTCTAGAAATCACATTTTTCACACTATTTTTTAGCCTTCTGTTCCGATCGCCGAAGGAGTGCCACAATATCGCACGAATGTCACAATATCGCGCACAACCCTTCGCCTACTCGTTGTAGTGCTCATGTGCGCGTCACAACGCTTCATCTCTTATAGTTTTCTTTTAATCAATGTGACAATGCAGTCATGCATCTGCCTCCATAGAAATGCATTGAATAGAAAATATGCAAGTCATAGTGATTGCTTCACCTGTGTGGCTCATGGCTCACTCATGATTGGTTCAGCTGTGTGGCTCGTGGCTGAGCTGCCAATGACATCATCCACTTAACCCATCATTGGCCATCACTGTGTTGCAGTACTGAATTGCTGACAGCGCCCTCTGTCTTGTGGGTTGTGTCATTGTACTCAGTAGGGATATCCTCTTTCATTTTTCATTGGTCCATGTTGACCCCCTTTCATTGGTCGATGTTGACCACTCCCCCGATCCTTAGACCACGCCCCCTTAGGCCACACCCCCTCAGTGTATCTCTTGAACCGTTTGTCGTAGAGACTTGCGGATTGTGCCATTGTACTCAGTAGGGATATCCTCTTTCATTTTTCATTGGTCCATGTTGACCCCCTTTCATTGGTCGATGTTGACCACTCCCCCGATCCTTAGACCACGCCCCCTTAGGCCACACCCCCTCAGTGTATCTCTTGAACCGTTTGTCGTAGAGACTTGCGGATTGTGCCATTGGTCGATGTTGACCACCTTTCATTGGTCGATGTTGACCACTCCCCCGATCCTTAGACCACGCCCCCTTAGGCCACACCCCCTTTAAAAAAAACGGAAAAATCCGAAAACTCGGAAAAATCCCAAAACTCGGAAAAATCTAAAATCCGAAAAAGTTCAAAAACTCGGAAAAATCCCAAAACCCAAAAACTCGGAAAAATCCGAAAAATCCGAAAACTCGGAAACATCAAAAATCCGAAAAAGTTCAAAAACTCGGAAAAGTCCGAAAACCCGAAAACTCGGAAAAATCCAAAAACTCGGAAAAATGTCCGAAAACCCGAAAACTCGGAAAAATCCAAAAACTCGGAAAAATCTAAAATCCGAAAAAGATCAAAAACTCGGAAAAATCCCAAAACCCAAAAACTCGGAAAAATCCGAAAAATCCGAAAACTCGGAAACATCAAAAATCCGAAAAAGTTCAAAAACTCGGGAAAACCCGAAAACTCGGAAAAATCCAAAAACTCGGAAAATTCCGAAAACTCGGAAACATCAAAAATCCGAAAAAGTTCAAAAACTCGGAAAAATCCGAAAACTCGGAAACATCAAAAATCCGAAAAAGTTCAAAAACTCGGAAAAGTCCGAAAACCTGAAAACTCGGAAAAATCCAAAAACTCGGAAAAATTCGAAAACTCGGAAACATCAAAAATCCGAAAAAGTTCAAAAATTCGGAAAAATCCGAAAACCCGAAAACCCGGAAAAATGCAAAAACTCGGAAAATTCCAAATACTCGGAAACATCAAAAATCCGAAAAAGTTCAAAAACTCGGAAAAGTCCGAAAACCGGAAAAATAGTGTGTAAGAGTGTAATAGTGTAATAGTGTGTAAGTGTGTAATAGTGTAATAGTGTGTAATAGTGTGTAATAGTGTAATAGTGTGTAATAGTGTGTAATAGTGTAATAGTGTGTAATAGTGTAATAGTGTGTAATCATGTAATAGTGTAATAGTGTGTAATAGTGTAATAGTGTAATAGTGTGTAATAGTGTGTAATAGTGTAATAGTGTAATAGTGTGTAATAGTGTAATAGTGTGTAATAGTGTGTAATAGTGTAATAGTGTAATAGTGTGTAATAGTGTAATAGTGTGTAATAGTGTAATAGTGTGTAATAGTGTAATAGTGTGTAATAGTGTAATAGTGTAATAGTGTGTAATAGTGTAATAGTGTAATAGTGTGTAATAGTGTAATAGTGTGTAATAGTGTGTAATAGTGTAATAGTGTGTAATAGTGTAATAGTGTAATAGTGTGTAATAGTGTAATAGTGTGTAATAGTGTAATAGTGTGTAATAGTGTAATAGTGTAATAGTGTGTAATAGTGTAATAGTGTGTAATAGTGTAATAGTGTGTAATAGTGTAATAGTGTAATAGTGTGTAATAGTGTAATAGTGTGGAATAGTGTAATAGTGTGTAATAGTGTGTAATAGTGTAATAGTGTAATAGTGTGTAATAGTGTAATAGTGTAATAGTGTGTAATAGTGTAATAGTGTGTAATAGTGTAATAGTGTAATAGTGCAATAGTGTGTAATAGTGTAATAGTGTGTAATAGTGTAATAGTGTTATAGTGTGTAATAGTGTAATAGTGTGTAATAGTGTAATAGTGTAATAGTGTGTAATAGTGTAATAGTGTGTAATAGTGTGTAATAGTGTAATAGTGTGTAATAGTGTGTAATAGTGTGTAATAGTGTAATAGTGTGTAATAGTGTAATAGTGTAATAGTGTGTAATAGTGTAATAGTGTGTAATAGTGTGTAATAGTGTAATAGTGTGTAATAGTGTGTAATAGTGTAATAGTGTAATAGTGTGTAATAGTGTAATAGTGTAATAGTGTGTAATAGTGTAATAGTGTGTAATAGTGTAATAGTGTAATAGTGTGTAATAGTGTAATAGTGTGTAATAGTGTAATAGTGTGTAATAGTGTAATAGTGTAATAGTGTGTAATAGTGTGTAATAGTGTAATAGTGTGTAATAGTGTAATAGTGTGTAATAGTGTAATAGTGTAATAGTGTGTAATAGTGTAATAGTGTGGAATAGTGTAATAGTGTGTAATAGTGTAATAGTGTGTAATAGTGTAATAGTGTAATAGTGTGTAATAGTGTAATAGTGTAATAGTGTGTAATAGTGTAATAGTGTGTAATAGTGTAATAGTGTAATAGTGCAATAGTGTGTAATAGTGTAATAGTGTGTAATAGTGTAATAGTGTTATAGTGTGTAATAGTGTAATAGTGTGTAATAGTGTAATAGTGTAATAGTGTGTAATAGTGTAATAGTGTGTAATAGTGTGTAATAGTGTAATAGTGTGTAATAGTGTGTAATAGTGTGTAATAGTGTAATAGTGTGTAATAGTGTAATAGTGTAATAGTGTGTAATAGTGTAATAGTGTAATAGTGTGTAATAGTGTGTAATAGTGTAATAGTGTGTAATAGTGTGTAATAGTGTAATAGTGTAATAGTGTGTAATAGTGTAATAGTGTAATAGTGTGTAATAGTGTAATAGTGTGTAATAGTGTAATAGTGTAATAGTGTGTAATAGTGTAATAGTGTGTAATAGTGTAATAGTGTGTAATAGTGTAATAGTGTAATAGTGTGTAATAGTGTGTAATAGTGTAATAGTGTGTAATAGTGTAATAGTGTGTAATAGTGTAATAGTGTAATAGTGTGTAATAGTGTAATAGTGTAATAGTGTGTAATAGTGTAATAGTGTAATAGTGTGTAATAGTGTAATAGTGTGTAATAGTGTAATAGTGTGTAATAGTGTGTAATAGTGTAATAGTGTGTAATAGTGTAATAGTGTGTAATAGTGTAATAGTGTGTAATAGTGTAATAGTGTAATAGTGTAATAGTGTGTAATAGTGTAATAGTGTGTAATAGTGTGTAATAGTGTGTAATAGTGTAATAGTGTGTAATAGTGTAATAGTGTAATAGTGTGTAATAGTGTGTAATAGTGTAATAGTGTGTAATAGTGTAATAGTGTGTAATAGTGTAATAGTGTAATAGTGTGTAATAGTGTAATAGTGTGGAATAGTGTAATAGTGTGTAATAGTGTAATAGTGTGTAATAGTGTAATAGTGTAATAGTGTGTAATAGTGTAATAGTGTAATAGTGTGTAATAGTGTAATAGTGTGTAATAGTGTAATAGTGTAATAGTGCAATAGTGTGTAATAGTGTAATAGTGTGTAATAGTGTAATAGTGTTATAGTGTGTAATAGTGTAATAGTGTGTAATAGTGTAATAGTGTAATAGTGTGTAATAGTGTAATAGTGTGTAATAGTGTGTAATAGTGTAATAGTGTGTAATAGTGTGTAATAGTGTGTAATAGTGTAATAGTGTGTAATAGTGTAATAGTGTAATAGTGTGTAATAGTGTAATAGTGTAATAGTGTGTAATAGTGTGTAATAGTGTAATAGTGTGTAATAGTGTGTAATAGTGTAATAGTGTAATAGTGTGTAATAGTGTAATAGTGTAATAGTGTGTAATAGTGTAATAGTGTGTAATAGTGTAATAGTGTAATAGTGTGTAATAGTGTAATAGTGTGTAATAGTGTAATAGTGTGTAATAGTGTAATAGTGTGTAATAGTGTGTAATAGTGTAATAGTGTGTAATAGTGTAATAGTGTGTAATAGTGTAATAGTGTAATAGTGTGTAATAGTGTAATAGTGTAATAGTGTGTAATAGTGTAATAGTGTAATAGTGTGTAATAGTGTAATAGTGTAATAGTGTGTAATAGTGTAATAGTGTGTAATAGTGTAATAGTGTGTAATAGTGTGTAATAGTGTAATAGTGTGTAATAGTGTAATAGTGTGTAATAGTGTAATAGTGTGTAATAGTGTAATAGTGTAATAGTGTAATAGTGTGTAATAGTGTAATAGTGTGTAATAGTGTGTAATAGTGTGTAATAGTGTAATAGTGTGTAATAGTGTAATAGTGTGTAATAGTGTAATAGTGTGTAATAGTGTAATAGTGTAATAGTGTGTAATAGTGTAATAGTGTGTAATAGTGTGTAATAGTGTAATAGTGTGTAATAGTGTAATAGTGTAATAGTGTGTAATAGTGTAATATTGTGTAATAGTGTAATAGTGTAATAGTGTGTAATAGTGTAATAGTGTGTAATAGTGTAATAGTGTAATAGTGTGTAATAGTGTAATATTGTGTAATAGTGTGTAATAGTGTAATAGTGTAATAGTGTGTAATAGTGTAATAGTGTCTAATAGTGTAATAGTGTGTAATAGTGTAATAGTGTAATAGTGTGTAATAGTGTAATAGTGTGTAATAGTGTAATAGTGTGTAATAGTGTAATAGTGTAATAGTGTGTAATAGTGTAATAGTGTGTAATAGTGTAATATTGTAATAGTGTGTAATAGTGTAATAGTGTGTAATAGTGTAATATTGTGTAATAGTGTAATAGTGTAATAGTGTGTAATAGTGTAATAGTGTGTAATAGTGTAATAGTGTAATAGTGTGTAATAGTGTAATATTGTGTAATAGTGTGTAATTGTGTAATAGTGTAATAGTGTGTAATAGTGTAATAGTGTCTAATAGTGTAATAGTGTGTAATAGTGTAATAGTGTAATAGTGTAATAGTGTGTAATAGTGTAATAGTGTGTAATAGTGTAATAGTGTGTAATAGTGTAATAGTGTAATAGTGTGTAATAGTGTAATAGTGTGTAATAGTGTAATATTGTAATAGTGTGTAATAGTGTAATAGTGTGTAATAGTGTAATAGTGTAATAGTGTGTAATAGTGTAATAGTGTAATAGTGTGTAATAGTGTAATAGTGTGTAATAGTGTAATAGTGTGTAATAGTGTAATAGTGTAATAGTGTGTAATAGTGTACTAGTGTGTAATAGTGTAATAGTGTAATAGTGTGTAATAGTGTAATAGTGTAATAGTGTGTAATAGTGTAATAGTGTGTAATAGTGTAATAGTGTAATAGTGTAGTGTGTAATAGTGTAATAGTGTAATAGTGTGTAATAGTGTAATAGTGTAATAGTGTGTAATAGTGTAATAGTGTAATAGTGTGTAATAGTGTAATAGTGTGTAATAGTGTAATAGTGTGTAATAGTGTAATAGTGTAATAGTGTGTAATAGTGTAATAGTGTGTAATAGTGTAATAGTGTGTAATAGTGTAATAGTGTAATAGTGTGTAATAGTGTAATAGTGTCTAATAGTGTAATAGTGTGTAATAGTGTAATAGTGTAATAGTGTGTAATAGTGTAATAGTGTGTAATAGTGTAATAGTGTGTAATAGTGTAATAGTGTGTAATAGTGTAATAGTGTGTAATAGTGTAATAGTGTAATAGTGTGTAATAGTGTAATAGTGTGTAATAGTGTAATAGTGTGTAATAGTGTAATAGTGTAATAGTGTGTAATAGTGTAATAGTGTAATAGTGTGTAATAGTGTAATAGTGTGTAATAGTGTAATAGTGTAATAGTGTGTAATAGTGTAATAGTGTGTAATAGTGTAATAGTGTAATAGTGTGTAATAGTGTAATAGTGTGTAATAGTGTAATAGTGTGTAATAGTGTAATAGTGTGTAATAGTGTAATAGTGTAATAGTGTGTAATAGTGTAATAGTGTCTAATAGTGTAATAGTGTGTAATAGTGTAATAGTGTAATAGTGTGTAATAGTGTAATAGTGTGTAATAGTGTAATAGTGTGTAATAGTGTAATAGTGTGTAATAGTGTAATAGTGTGTAATAGTGTAATAGTGTAATAGTGTGTAATAGTGTAATAGTGTGTAATAGTGTAATAGTGTGTAATAGTGTAATAGTGTAATAGTGTGTAATAGTGTAATAGTGTAATAGTGTGTAATAGTGTAATAGTGTGTAATAGTGTAATAGTGTAATAGTGTGTAATAGTGTAATAGTGTGTAATAGTGTAATAGTGTAATAGTGTGTAATAGTGTAATAGTGTGTAATAGTGTAATAGTGTGTAATAGTGTGTAATAGTGTAATAGTGTAATAGTGTGTAATAGTGTAATAGTGTGTAATAGTGTAATAGTGTAATAGTGTGTAATAGTGTAATAGTGTGTAATAGTGTAATAGTGTGTAATAGTGTAATAGTGTGTAATAATGTGTAATAGTGTAATAGTGTAATAGTGTGTAATAGTGTAATAGTGTCTAATAGTGTAATAGTGTGTAATAGTGTAATAGTGTGTAATAGTGTAATAGTGTGTAATAGTGTAATAGTGTGTAATAATGTGTAATAGTGTAATAGTGTAATAGTGTGTAATAGTGTAATAGTGTAATAGTGTGTAATATTGTGTAATAGTGTAATAGTGTTGCGGGTTGTGTCATTGCACTCAGTAGGGATATCCTCTTTGATTGGTCTATGTTGACCACTCCCCCGATCATTAGGCCGCGCCCCCTTTTTGTATCCTTTGAACCGTTTGTCATAGAGACTCGCGAGAGACCCTCTCCCCCGTTGGCCGGCGGTGCACAGGCGTCACCCACACTTTCACAATTTCCCCCGCGCGGAATTGTCTAGTTATTCTTTATTCTTTATTCCACCGATTTTGCAAACACTTTGCAACATGTAAGCGTTCGCGCCCCATACACGTGAAAGGTATCAAAACGAGCGGCTTGCCTATGGCAACACCGGTCTCCGAACTCGTAAAGTTTCACCGCACCGTCTGGCTACGAATCGACTTTAAACGGTAAAATTTCGGTCCCATTGGGAATGCATTGCATTTTAGAGTGTAGCAGCTGAAATAATCTTTTTCCCCCTACCTTGGGTGAATTGCGAGTGTGATCTCAATTTTGGACGTAGAAATAAAACAAACACATCAAAACGATGACACGGCTGTCAACCCGCTCACAAAAGAAAAATAAATGGAATTGGACATTTCTATCTCAACTGACGACCATTTGTTTGAAGGTTCTCCTCCCCATTGACCGCCATGCAATCGCACTCTAGAAATCACATTTTTCACACTATTTTTTAGCCTTCTGTTCCGATCGCCGAAGGAGTGCCACAATATCGCACGAATGTCACAATATCGCGCACAACCCTTCGCCTACTCGTTGTAGTGCTCATGTGCGCGTCACAACGCTTCATCTCTTATAGTTTTCTTTTAATCAATGTGACAATGCAGTCATGCATCTGCCTCCATAGAAATGCATTGAATAGAAAATATGCAAGTCATAGTGATTGCTTCACCTGTGTGGCTCATGGCTCACTCATGATTGGTTCAGCTGTGTGGCTCGTGGCTGAGCTGCCAATGACATCATCCACTTAACCCATCATTGGCCATCACTGTGTTGCAGTACTGAATTGCTGACAGCGCCCTCTGTCTTGTGGGTTGTGTCATTGTACTCAGTAGGGATATCCTCTTTCATTTTTCATTGGTCCATGTTGACCCCCTTTCATTGGTCGATGTTGACCACTCCCCCGATCCTTAGACCACGCCCCCTTAGGCCACACCCCCTCAGTGTATCTCTTGAACCGTTTGTCGTAGAGACTTGCGGATTGTGCCATTGTACTCAGTAGGGATATCCTCTTTCATTTTTCATTGGTCCATGTTGACCCCCTTTCATTGGTCGATGTTGACCACTCCCCCGATCCTTAGACCACGCCCCCTTAGGCCACACCCCCTCAGTGTATCTCTTGAACCGTTTGTCGTAGAGACTTGCGGATTGTGCCATTGGTCGATGTTGACCACCTTTCATTGGTCGATGTTGACCACTCCCCCGATCCTTAGACCACGCCCCCTTAGGCCACACCCCCTTTAAAAAAAACGGAAAAATCCGAAAACTCGGAAAAATCCCAAAACTCGGAAAAATCTAAAATCCGAAAAAGTTCAAAAACTCGGAAAAATCCCAAAACCCAAAAACTCGGAAAAATCCGAAAAATCCGAAAACTCGGAAACATCAAAAATCCGAAAAAGTTCAAAAACTCGGAAAAGTCCGAAAACCCGAAAACTCGGAAAAATCCAAAAACTCGGAAAAATCTAAAATCCGAAAAAGATCAAAAACTCGGAAAAATCCCAAAACCCAAAAACTCGGAAAAATCCGAAAAATCCGAAAACTCGGAAACATCAAAAATCCGAAAAAGTTCAAAAACTCGGGAAAACCCGAAAACTCGGAAAAATCCAAAAACTCGGAAAATTCCGAAAACTCGGAAACATCAAAAATCCGAAAAAGTTCAAAAACTCGGAAAAATCCGAAAACTCGGAAACATCAAAAATCCGAAAAAGTTCAAAAACTCGGAAAAGTCCGAAAACCTGAAAACTCGGAAAAATCCAAAAACTCGGAAAAATTCGAAAACTCGGAAACATCAAAAATCCGAAAAAGTTCAAAAATTCGGAAAAATCCGAAAACCCGAAAACCCGGAAAAATGCAAAAACTCGGAAAATTCCAAATACTCGGAAACATCAAAAATCCGAAAAAGTTCAAAAACTCGGAAAAGTCCGAAAACCGGAAAAATAGTGTGTAAGAGTGTAATAGTGTAATAGTGTGTAAGTGTGTAATAGTGTAATAGTGTGTAATAGTGTGTAATAGTGTAATAGTGTGTAATAGTGTGTAATAGTGTAATAGTGTGTAATAGTGTAATAGTGTGTAATCATGTAATAGTGTAATAGTGTGTAATAGTGTAATAGTGTAATAGTGTGTAATAGTGTGTAATAGTGTAATAGTGTAATAGTGTGTAATAGTGTAATAGTGTGTAATAGTGTGTAATAGTGTAATAGTGTAATAGTGTGTAATAGTGTAATAGTGTGTAATAGTGTAATAGTGTGTAATAGTGTAATAGTGTGTAATAGTGTAATAGTGTAATAGTGTGTAATAGTGTAATAGTGTAATAGTGTGTAATAGTGTAATAGTGTGTAATAGTGTGTAATAGTGTAATAGTGTGTAATAGTGTAATAGTGTAATAGTGTGTAATAGTGTAATAGTGTGTAATAGTGTAATAGTGTGTAATAGTGTAATAGTGTAATAGTGTGTAATAGTGTAATAGTGTGTAATAGTGTAATAGTGTGTAATAGTGTAATAGTGTAATAGTGTGTAATAGTGTAATAGTGTGGAATAGTGTAATAGTGTGTAATAGTGTGTAATAGTGTAATAGTGTAATAGTGTGTAATAGTGTAATAGTGTAATAGTGTGTAATAGTGTAATAGTGTGTAATAGTGTAATAGTGTAATAGTGCAATAGTGTGTAATAGTGTAATAGTGTGTAATAGTGTAATAGTGTTATAGTGTGTAATAGTGTAATAGTGTGTAATAGTGTAATAGTGTAATAGTGTGTAATAGTGTAATAGTGTGTAATAGTGTGTAATAGTGTAATAGTGTGTAATAGTGTGTAATAGTGTGTAATAGTGTAATAGTGTGTAATAGTGTAATAGTGTAATAGTGTGTAATAGTGTAATAGTGTGTAATAGTGTGTAATAGTGTAATAGTGTGTAATAGTGTGTAATAGTGTAATAGTGTAATAGTGTGTAATAGTGTAATAGTGTAATAGTGTGTAATAGTGTAATAGTGTGTAATAGTGTAATAGTGTAATAGTGTGTAATAGTGTAATAGTGTGTAATAGTGTAATAGTGTGTAATAGTGTAATAGTGTAATAGTGTGTAATAGTGTGTAATAGTGTAATAGTGTGTAATAGTGTAATAGTGTGTAATAGTGTAATAGTGTAATAGTGTGTAATAGTGTAATAGTGTGGAATAGTGTAATAGTGTGTAATAGTGTAATAGTGTGTAATAGTGTAATAGTGTAATAGTGTGTAATAGTGTAATAGTGTAATAGTGTGTAATAGTGTAATAGTGTGTAATAGTGTAATAGTGTAATAGTGCAATAGTGTGTAATAGTGTAATAGTGTGTAATAGTGTAATAGTGTTATAGTGTGTAATAGTGTAATAGTGTGTAATAGTGTAATAGTGTAATAGTGTGTAATAGTGTAATAGTGTGTAATAGTGTGTAATAGTGTAATAGTGTGTAATAGTGTGTAATAGTGTGTAATAGTGTAATAGTGTGTAATAGTGTAATAGTGTAATAGTGTGTAATAGTGTAATAGTGTAATAGTGTGTAATAGTGTGTAATAGTGTAATAGTGTGTAATAGTGTGTAATAGTGTAATAGTGTAATAGTGTGTAATAGTGTAATAGTGTAATAGTGTGTAATAGTGTAATAGTGTGTAATAGTGTAATAGTGTAATAGTGTGTAATAGTGTAATAGTGTGTAATAGTGTAATAGTGTGTAATAGTGTAATAGTGTAATAGTGTGTAATAGTGTGTAATAGTGTAATAGTGTGTAATAGTGTAATAGTGTGTAATAGTGTAATAGTGTAATAGTGTGTAATAGTGTAATAGTGTAATAGTGTGTAATAGTGTAATAGTGTAATAGTGTGTAATAGTGTAATAGTGTAATAGTGTGTAATAGTGTAATAGTGTGTAATAGTGTAATAGTGTGTAATAGTGTGTAATAGTGTAATAGTGTGTAATAGTGTAATAGTGTGTAATAGTGTAATAGTGTGTAATAGTGTAATAGTGTAATAGTGTAATAGTGTGTAATAGTGTAATAGTGTGTAATAGTGTGTAATAGTGTGTAATAGTGTAATAGTGTGTAATAGTGTAATAGTGTAATAGTGTGTAATAGTGTGTAATAGTGTAATAGTGTGTAATAGTGTAATAGTGTGTAATAGTGTAATAGTGTAATAGTGTGTAATAGTGTAATAGTGTGGAATAGTGTAATAGTGTGTAATAGTGTAATAGTGTGTAATAGTGTAATAGTGTAATAGTGTGTAATAGTGTAATAGTGTAATAGTGTGTAATAGTGTAATAGTGTGTAATAGTGTAATAGTGTAATAGTGCAATAGTGTGTAATAGTGTAATAGTGTGTAATAGTGTAATAGTGTTATAGTGTGTAATAGTGTAATAGTGTGTAATAGTGTAATAGTGTAATAGTGTGTAATAGTGTAATAGTGTGTAATAGTGTGTAATAGTGTAATAGTGTGTAATAGTGTGTAATAGTGTGTAATAGTGTAATAGTGTGTAATAGTGTAATAGTGTAATAGTGTGTAATAGTGTAATAGTGTAATAGTGTGTAATAGTGTGTAATAGTGTAATAGTGTGTAATAGTGTGTAATAGTGTAATAGTGTAATAGTGTGTAATAGTGTAATAGTGTAATAGTGTGTAATAGTGTAATAGTGTGTAATAGTGTAATAGTGTAATAGTGTGTAATAGTGTAATAGTGTGTAATAGTGTAATAGTGTGTAATAGTGTAATAGTGTGTAATAGTGTGTAATAGTGTAATAGTGTGTAATAGTGTAATAGTGTGTAATAGTGTAATAGTGTAATAGTGTGTAATAGTGTAATAGTGTAATAGTGTGTAATAGTGTAATAGTGTAATAGTGTGTAATAGTGTAATAGTGTAATAGTGTGTAATAGTGTAATAGTGTGTAATAGTGTAATAGTGTGTAATAGTGTGTAATAGTGTAATAGTGTGTAATAGTGTAATAGTGTGTAATAGTGTAATAGTGTGTAATAGTGTAATAGTGTAATAGTGTAATAGTGTGTAATAGTGTAATAGTGTGTAATAGTGTGTAATAGTGTGTAATAGTGTAATAGTGTGTAATAGTGTAATAGTGTGTAATAGTGTAATAGTGTGTAATAGTGTGTAATAGTGTACTAGTGTGTAATAGTGTAATAGTGTGTAATAGTGTAATAGTGTGTAATAGTGTAATAGTGTAATAGTGTGTAATAGTGTAATAGTGTAATAGTGTGTAATAGTGTAATAGTGTGTAATAGTGTAATAGTGTAATAGTGTGTAATAGTGTAATAGTGTGTAATAGTGTAATAGTGTAATAGTGTGTAATAGTGTAATAGTGTGTAATAGTGTAATAGTGTGTAATAGTGTAATAGTGTAATAGTGTGTAATAGTGTGTAATAGTGTAATAGTGTAATAGTGTAATAGTGTGTAATAGTGTAATAGAGTAATAGTGTGTAATAGTGTAATAGTGTGTAATAGTGTAATAGTGTAATAGTGTGTAATAGTGTAATAGTGTAATAGTGTAATAGTGTGTAATAGTGTGTAATAGTGTAATAGTGTAATAGTGTGTAATAGTGTAATAGTGTGTAATAGTGTAATAGTGTAATAGTGTGTAATAGTGTGTAATAGTGTAATAGTGTAATAGTGTGTAATAGTGTAATAGTGTGTAATAGTGTAATAGTGTAATAGTGTAATAGTGTGTAATAGTGTAATAGTGTAATAGTGTGTAATAGTGTAATAGTGTAATAGTGTGTAATAGTGTAATAGTGTAATAGTGTGTAATAGTGTAATAGTGTGTAATAGTGTGTAATAGTGTGTAATAGTGTAATAGTGTGTAATAGTGTAATAGTGTAATAGTGTGTAATAGTGTAATAGTGTGCAATAGTGTAATAGTGTAATAGTGTGTAATAGTGTGTAATAGTGTAATAGTGTAATAGTGTGTAATAGTGTAATAGTGTGTAATAGTGTAATAGTGTAATAGTGTGTAATATTGTGTAATAGTGTAATAGTGTAATAGTGTGTAATAGTGTAATAGTGTATAATAGTGTGTAATAGTGTAATAGTGTGTAATAGTGTAATAGTGTGTAATAGTGTGTAATAGTGTAATAGTGTGTAATAGTGTAATAGTGTGTAATAGTGTAATAGTGTGTAATAGTGTAATAGTGTAATAGTGTGTAATAGTGTAATAGTGTAATAGTGTAATAGTGTGTAATAGTGTAATATTGTGTAATAGTGTAATAGTGTAATAGTGTGTAATAGTGTAATAGTGTGTAATAGTGTGTAATAGTGTAATAGTGTGTAATAGTGTAATAGTGTGTAATAGTGTAATAGTGTGTAATAGTGTAATAGTGTAATAGTGTGTAATAGTGTAATAGTGTAATAGTGTAATAGTGTGTAATAGTGTAATATTGTGTAATAGTGTAATAGTGTAATAGTGTGTAATAGTGTAATAGTGTGTAATAGTGTGTAATAGTGTAATAGTGTGTAATAGTGTAATAGTGTAATAGTGTGTAATAGTGTGTAATAGTGTGTAATAGTGTAATAGTGTGTAATAGTGTAATAGTGTGTAATAGTGTAATAGTGTGTAATAGTGTAATAGTGTAATAGTGTGTAATAGTGTAATAGTGTAATAGTGTAATAGTGTGTAATAGTGTAATAGTGTGTAATAGTGTAATAGTGTGTAATAGTGTGTAATAGTGTAATAGTGTGTAATAGTGTAATAGTGTGTAATAGTGTAATAGTGTGTAATAGTGTAATAGTGTAATAGTGTGTAATAGTGTAATAGTGTAATAGTGTGTAATAGTGTAATAGTGTAATAGTGTGTAATAGTGTAATAGTGTAATAGTGTAATAGTGTGTAATAGTGTAATAGTGTAATAGTGTGTAATAGTGTAATAGTGTGTAATAGTGTAATAGTGTAATAGTGTGTAATAGTGTGTAATAGTGTAATAGTGTAATAGTGTAATAGCGTGTAATAGTGTAATAGTGTAATAGTGTAATAGTGTGTAATAGTGTAATAGTGTGTAATAGTGTAATAGTGTAATAGTGTGTAATAGTGTGTAATAGTGTAATAGTGTAATAGTGTAATAGCGTGTAATAGTGTAATAGTGTGTAATAGTGTGTAATAGTGTGTAATAGTGTAATAGTGTAATATTGTGTAATAGTGTAATAGTGTTGCGGGTTGTGTCATTGCACTACACAGTAGGGATATCCTCTTTGATTGGTCTATGTTGACCACTCCCCCGATCCTTAGGCCGCGCCCCCTTTTTGTATCCTTTGAACCGTTTGTCATAGAGACTCGCGAGAGACCCTCTCCCCTGTTGGCCGGCGGTGCACAGGCGTCACCCACACTTTCACAATTTCCCCCGCACGGAATTGTCTAGTTGCTATTATTATTGTTATTATCATATTTTCTCCTGCCTGTACCTTCCATCCCCCATCCCCCATGCTGCTATGATTCACAGGGATTAATAAAGGAACACTTGACTTGACTTGACTTGAAGTGGAGAGTTAATTTCACCTGAGAAATGTCACTCATACCGCTCATGATGCTGCATTGTCATTTAGGCTATTATGGGCAAACAGTTATAGAAAGGTTACTGGCATATTAAGAAGTAGAAGTCTTTATTTGTCATGCAGATTAACACACTGCATGCGAGATGGGCGACACACAGGAAGCCACACACACACACACACACACACACACACACACACACACACACACACACACACACACACACACACACACACACACACACACACACGCGCACACACACACACACACACACACACACACACACACACACACACACACACACACACACACACACACACACGCACTGGGTCGCAGATGAAATGTCTCTCTGCACTGTTCCCATCCCGTTGTCCTTCCCCCCCCAAGGGCAGCCGGGAGCAGACAAGGGCTGCGGTGTGGGGCCGTGGCAAGGGGACCAATCCAAGTGCTCCTGTCCGTCTTCGTCAGGGACACGACAGCGTTAGCTGTTTTTCCATTAGGTTTATCTTATCAGGAGGAGAAACCCTTGTGAGCACGGGGAGAACATGCAAACAAAAAGAAAGGCCCGGGAGATACCCCACCCGGGTATTAACAGTGTTAACCACTACACCACACGCTGTGAGGCGACAGTGTTAAACACTACACCACCACGCTGTGAGGCGACAGTGTTAAACACTACACCACCACGCTGTGAGGCGACAGTGTTAAACACTACACCACCATGCTGTGAGACAGTGTTAACCACTACACCACCATGCTGTGAGACAGTGTTAACCACTACACCACCATGCTGTGAGACAGTGTTAACCACTACACCACACGCTGTGAGGCGACAGTGTTAAACACTACACCACCATGCTGTGAGACAGTGTTAACCACTACACCACCATGCTGTGAGACAGTGTTAACCACTACACCACCGTGCTGTGAGGCGACAGTGTTAACCACTACACCACCATGCTGTGAGGCGACAGTGTTAAACACTACACCACCATGCTGTGAGACAGTGTTAACCACTACACCACCATGCTGTGAGACAGTGTTAACCACTACACCACCATGCTGTGAGGCGACAGTGTTAACCACTACACCACCATGCTGTGAGACAGTGTTAACCACTACACCACCATGCTGTGAGGCGACAGTGTTAACCACTACACCACCATGCTGTGAGGCGACAGTGTTAACCACTACACCACCATGATGTGAGGCGACAGTGTTAACCACTACACCACCATGATGTGAGGCGACAGTGTTAACCACTACACCACCATGCTGTGAGACAGTGTTAACCACTACACCACCATGCTGTGAGGCGACAGTGTTAACCACTACACCACCATGCTGTGAGACAGTGTTAACCACTACACCACCATGCTGTGAGGCGACAGTGTTAACCACTACACCACCATGCTGTGAGGCGACAGTGTTAACCACTACACCACCATGATGTGAGGCGACAGTGTTAACCACTACACCACCATGATGTGAGGCGACAGTGTTAACCACTACACCACCATGCTGTGAGACAGTGTTAACCACTACACCACCATGCTGTGAGGCGACAGTGTTAACCACTACACCACCATGCTGTGAGACAGTGTTAACCACTACACCACCATGCTGTGAGGCGACAGTGTTAACCACTACACCACCATGCTGTGAGACAGTGTTAACCACTACACCACCATGCTGTGAGACAGTGTTAACCACTACACCACCATGCTGTGAGACAGTGTTAACCACTACACCACCATGCTGTGAGACAGTGTTAACCACTACACCACCATGCTGTGAGACAGTGTTAACCACTACACCACCGTGCTGTGAGGCGACAGTGTTAACCACTACGCCACCGTACTGTGAGGCGAGCGTGTTAACCATTACACCACCGTACTGTGAGGCGACAGTGTTAACCACTACTCCACCGTGCTGTGAGGCGACCGTGTTAACCACTACGCCACCATGCTGTGAGGCGACCGTGTTAACCACTACGCCACCAAGCTGTGAGGCGACCGTGTTAACCACTACGCCACCATGCTGTGAGGCGACCGTGTTAACCACTACGCCACCATGCTGTGAGACAGTGTTAACCACTACACCACCGTGCTGTGAGACAGTGTTAACCACTACGCCACCGTACTGTGAGGCGAGCGTGTTAACCACTACGCCACCGTACTGTGAGGCGAGCGTGTTAACCACTACGCCACCGTACTGTGAGGCGAGCGTGTTAACCACTACGCCACCGTACTGTGAGGCGAGCGTGTTAACCACTACGCCACCGTACTGTGAGGCGAGCGTGTTAACCACTACGCCACCGTACTGTGAGGCGAGCGTGTTAACCACTACGCCACCGTACTGTGAGGCGAGCGTGTTAACCACTACGCCACCGTGCCACATGTCATTTCATGTTCAAATCTCCACTTTGATCCACTTGGGTTGACAGCACCCTCTAGATGGGACAGCACCCTCTGGATGGGACAGCACCCTCTGGATGAAACAGCACCCTCTGTATGGAACAGCACTCTCTAGATGGGACAGCACCCTCTGGGTGGGACAGCACTCTCTAGATGGGACAGCACCCTCTGGATGGAACAGTACTCTCTAGATGGGACAGCACCCTCTGGGTGGGACAGCACCCTCTGTATGGAACAGCACTCTCTAGATGGGACAGCACCCTCTGGGTGGGACAGCACCCTCTGTATGGAACAGCACTCTCTAGATGGGACAGCACCCTCTGGGTGGGACATCACCCTCTGTATGGAACATCACTCTCTAGATGGGACAGCACCCTCTGGGTGGGACAGCACCCTCTGTATGGAACAGCACTCTCTAGATGGGACAGCACCCTCTGGGTGGGACAGCACCCTCTGGATGGGACAGCACCCTCTGTATGGAACAGCACTCTCTAGATCGGACAGCACCCTCTGGGTGGGACAGAACCCTCTGGATGGGACAGCACCCTCTGTATGGAACAGCACTCTCTAGATGGGACAGCACCCTCTAGGTGGGACAGCACCCGCTGGGTGGACACTAGGGCTGCAACTAACGATTATTTTGGTAGTCAACTAATGTCGATAATTTTTTCGATTAGTCGACTAATCTAACGATTATTTCTGTCACACCCTCCATCTCTGCTTCCTGTGGGCGCGGCTCCTTTTCAGGGCTCCCATGCATGTTTTACCTCACGTGCTCAAGTCTGCACACCTGTGAATGTCACCCTCCCTCAGCTCTTAACATGCATAGCAAATTTAAATAAGGACTCATGAAACATTTGAATTTGGATCTTAATTAAGCTACTTGCTTAATCAAATGTATTTTAATAACAAATACAATAATCAATCATAATGAAAACAAATTAAATAATACAAATTAAAGTGCACGTTTAAATGTAAAGATAATGTGCAAATAATGTTTTAAAAGTAGCAGCCTCTGCCCCAGCACCGCGGTTCTGATGGGGCTGTTATCCTGGTCCAGGAGGGTGACGTGGATCCACTCACTAGGCTCCACCATCTCCAACAGCTGTAGGGGAGAGGAGAGGAGGTGGATGAGTCAGATCAGACAGACTTCTAGGTCTTTTGTTTGCTGTGTGTGAGTGAGAGGAGCTGTGTGTGTGTGTGTGTGTGTATGTGTGTGTGTCTTACTCTCATCTCCTGCAGGGAAACACACCATTTACAAATGACAGCGTCCATAGAGGAACCCGCGATTGCATTGCTATAGCAAACTTATAAATCATCAGATATAAGATAGCTAGCACTAACGTTCCCTGTCTCTGCAGTCTTAGCCCAAAAAGTTCAACTTTTTTCAACCGAGAAAAAAAAGTAGCCTAGTCTAGACCATGGCGCGATATAGACAGTGGATGTTGGCACTAGCTATCTTAACTTACCTAATTAATACTCCAGTCTGCAAAAATACGACACTTGGTGCTAATTCACGGAGCTGTAAACAAGCCAAGCTCTAGTGTGCTAACGTTAATGTTACATACAGCTCGTTGGTGGACACGCAGCCTCAACAACATATTAACTGAAATAGCGTTCGCTTAGCAAGCATTATCCATGAGACATTCTGTTTTCCAACATGTAAGCTAAAATGTACCCATGATCCGAGTAGCTGTCATCACGGTTCCAGGGTGCTTGCTCGTGCATCACTAATTTCTTCTTCTTTGTCGTTAGTACACAGAATGCAGTCATGGCAGACAAGGGAAATGACACTGCCCCAGCACTTCCTGTAGTGCATTTGCGCAGTATTGAATGAACGTTACCGGCTCTCGACGCATTGACACAAAAATTCCGCGCCGACAAATTTTTATGATCGACGTCGTCTATTATGTCGACTAATCGTTGCAGCCCTAGTGGACACAGCACAACCTTGGCCATAACGGCCTGGAGCTGATGGCAGCCTGCAATGAATCCTACATCATAATCTTCATCCAGTCACCCAGTCATTTGATATTATAAATGAAATAGTCCTATAACAGAGCTACATTACTGAGGTATAGGCAACGATTGATCATCAGAGTAACCGCTGGCGGCTTGTAATTTATCACCAAATGAGCCGTGTGCGATTCCTGCCTTTAATAGGGATGTACTGTACAAGATATTGCATCTCAGCAGGAATGTTAGGAGGATTCCTCTCCACCACGCATTCAAAGTCGTTTAATGAAGTCATTGTCACACACTCAAAAGTGACCTTTCACCTCCAGGTGCATGTTATGTAAGGCCTCACCGCGCTGGTGCCGATGCAGATTTTTGTTGCAATTAGCCTCGCAGGTCTTCCAACGAGTACAACTGTGACTGAACCTCGCTTGCACATCAGTAAACGGGGTGCAGGACTGGAGACAGTGCCTCCTCTGTGCCTCTGTTGTGATACTGGATATCTCCAGTAGGAGAGGAGTTTCACTCTGGAGCTTTGTGACGCAGGAGAGACCATCGATCTGCCATCTCCTCTCGTCTGCTTCGAACCCATTCATATTTACAACTGCACTACGAATACAAACACACTGTACATCAACATGAGACAGAGAGAGACGGAGTGACAGATGGAGAAGGAGAGAGAGAGAGACAGACAGAGCGCGAGAGAGAGAGAGAGAGAGAGAGAGAGATAGAGAGAGAGAGACAGATCGAGAGAGGGAGATACAGATTGATAGAGAGACAGAGCGAGAGAGAGAGATAGAGAGAGAGATAGAGATAGAGATAGAGAGAGAGAGAGAGAGAGAGAGAGAGAGAGAGAGAGAGATAGAGAGAGATAGAGAGAGAGAGAGAGAGAGAGAGAGAGAGAGAGAGAGAGAGAGAGAGAGAGAGAGAGAGAGAGAGAGAGAGAGAGAGAGAGAGAGAGAGAGAGAGAGAGAGAGAGAGAGAGAGAGAGAGAGAGAGAGAGAGAGAGAGAGAGAAACCTCTCTATTTGTCTGGTCTTAAGAGTTGCAAATCACCTATACTGCACCATAACCCCGGCAGGATATGTCAGTGCTACGGTATGTAACGGCCCCGTGGGAAAGAAAGATAAACAAAGACAGAAGCACCAGGGGAATAAACCTCAGGTTTTCTTACCTCATATTTCCATTCTGATGGCCTGGCAGGAACTACAGTGTGTCTACACAGCACTATACAGGAAGTGAGCTGTCGTGACCTGGCTGATGAACCTTGTTTTTCTCCCTACGTTGATTGTTTCCACATTGTAGGCAAGTGTGTGTTTGTTTGTGCGTGCGTGTGTGTGTGTGTGTGTGTGTGTTTCCATGACCTCCTGTGATCGTGACCGGACTTATTTGCAGTAATTAGCTCTACTGGCTTTAGTGAACCACAATGGCACAATAATCGTGACCCTCCGACCCCTACTTCGTTATTCTACACATAAACTCCCTTAGTGGAGGTTTATTGTTTTACTTTTTTCAATATAAACTCTGTCATTAGGAGGTGGACAGAACATACTGATGATGACGGGAGGACCTGGAGTGTATCTACAGTATGATGATGACGGGAGGACCTGGAGTGTATCTACAGTATGATGATGACGGGAGGACCTGGAGTGTATCTACAGTATGATGATGACGGGAGGACCTGGAGTGTATCTACAGTATGATGATGATGGGAGGACCTGGAGTGTATCTACAGTATGATGATGACGGGAGGACCTGGAGTGTATCTACAGTATGATGATGACGGGAGGACCTGGAGTGTATCTACAGTATGATGATGACGGGAGGACCTGGAGTGTATCTACAGTATGATGATGACGGGAGGACCTGGAGTGTAGAGTATCTACAGTATGGAGCATATCTACAGTATGGAGCGTATCTACAGTATGGAACATATCTACAGTATGTAACATATCTACAGTAGGTATACAGTATGCGACATATCTACAGTATGTATACAGTATGGAACATATCTACAGTATGGAGCATATCTACAGGATGATGATGATGATGATGATGATGATGACGACGGTTTGACAGCAAGCATAGCATCCTTATCACACTGACGTTCACACACGAGTGACATGTCGACATGACATCAAATTGCCTGGAAAAAAACACACAAACACACACCTCTCTCTAGCTCCTCTGTTACCATACATGTACAATCACACTCTGTGACAGGAAGATTGATTGATAGTTTTATGTGTTTCTCTTTTTCCCTCCACCGCGCACATGACTGTCGCCAGGGGCTACTACGCCTGGCTAATTGGGATCACTCACTCACTCACGGACAATCTGGTGGGGACATTTTGACGGACGCATGCACAGGTAGCGCTGTGGGTCTTTAATGAAGTTCTCTCACAATAATTTAGGGAATAAATGGAGTGAAGAAAAATGATGTAAGCAATGCCACAATGTCCCCTGCCCTGGGTACAATCAAGCATAGTCTGTCCACCACTTGAGAGGACATCTAGTGGGTGAAATATCGTTTGTTTTTTCTTAGCTGTACATCAATGTCAGCCTCAGTTCCACTGTTGGGCTGTGTGGGTCACTGGTTCAGTGAAAGAGTCCCCAAGGACATCTCCTGGTGCTGTCTTCTTGAGAGGAGGAGGTGGTTCTGTTCTGTCTTCTTGAGAGGAGGAGGTTGTTCTGTTCTGTCTTCTTGAGAGGAGGTGGTTCTGTTCTGTCTTCTTGAGAGGAGGAGGTTCTGTTCTGTTTTCTTGAGAGGAGGAGGTTGTTCTGTTCTGTCTTCTTGAGAGGAGGTTGTTCTGTTCTGTCTTCTTGAGAGGAGGAGGTTGTTCTGTTCTGTCTTCTTGAGAGGAGGAGGTTGTTCTGTCTGTCTTCTTGAGAGGAGGAGGTTGTTCTGTCTGTCTTCTTGAGATGATGAGGTTGTTCTGTTCTGTCTTCTTGAGAGGAGGAGGTTGTTCTGTCTGTCTTCTTGAGAGGAGGAGGTGGTTCTGTTCCGTCTTCTTGAGAGGAGGAGGTGGTTCCGTTCTGTCTTCTTGAGAGGAGGTTGTTCTGTCTGTCTTCTTGAGAGGAGGAGGTTGTTCTGTTCTGTCTTCTTGAGAGGAGGAGGTGGTTATGTATGTCTTCTTGAGAGGAGGAGGTTGTTCTGTTCTGTCTTCTTGAGAGGAGGAGGTGGTTATGTCTGTCTTCTTGAGAGGAGGAGGTTGTTCTGTTCTGTCTTCTTGAGAGGAGGAGGTTGTTCTGTTCTGTCTTCTTGAGAGGAGGAGGTTGTTCTGTATGTCTTCTTGAGAAGAGGTTGTTCTGTCTTGAGAGGAGGAGGTGGTTCTGTATGTCTTCTTGAGAGGAGGTTGTTCTGTTCTGTCTTCTTGAGAAGAGGTTGTTCTGTCTTGAGAGGAGGAGGTGGTTCTGTTCTGTCTTCTTGAGAGGAGGTTGTTCTGTCTTCTTGAGAGGAGGAGGTGGTTCTGTTCTGTCTCCTTGAGAGGATGAGGTTGTTGTGTTCTGTCTTCTTGAGAGGTCTTCTTGAGAGAATGCGGTTGTACTGTACAATAACTGTTGTGGTTCTTGTATAGTATAGTTTAGAAATAGCAAGTATAGCATAAGGATATAGAGTAAAAATAGGACCCAGTGCCTTAATTCGTAGCTAACATTGTATTGCATTTATGTCTATTTTATCATGTCTATTTTATGTATATTTTATTATCTTCTACTTATTTTATTTACTATTGTATTATTGCAATAGTGGGCATGGCCACCCGCATTTCACTGTATGCCCTGGTATGTATGTGACAAATAAACCTCTTGAATCTTGACATCTTGAAATCTTGAATCTTGTTATGTGTGTCTTCTTGAGAGGAGGAGGTGGTTCTCTGTGTCTTCTTGAGAGGAGGAGGTGGTTCTGTTCTGTCTTCTTTTTTTTTATAAATTTTTTAACTTTTTCTGTATTTTTGCTCCCATCCCAATTTAGTCGTTATGCCAATTCCCTTCCCGGTCCTTGCACGCATTGCCCCACTGTCGGCCTAGGGAGGGTGTAGAACTACCACATGCCTCCTCCGATACATGTGGAGTCAGCCAGCCGCTTCTTTTCACCTGACAGCGAGGAGTTTCACTGGGGGAACTTAACTCGTGCAGAGGTTCACGCTATTTCCCCCCGACCCCCTCCCTGCTGAACAGGCGCCCCGACCGACCAGTAGGAACCACAGTTTACAACGACCAGGACACATACCCCGCCGGCTTCCCACCCGCTAACACTGCCAATTTTGTTAGTAGGGACGACTGACCAAGCCGGAGGTACCGCTGACAGCTGGATTCGATCCCAGAATCTCTGCGGTGGTAGGCGCATCACATCCCCCCTGATGGACCCCCTACAATTTGCCTATCGCTCAAACCGGTCTACTGACGATGCAGTCAACCTGACACTACACCCTCCAGCATTTGGAGACCAAAAACAGCTATGCACGGATACTTTTCATTGACTTTAGCAGTGCCTTCAACATCATCGACCCCCTCATACTGTTTCAAACCCTGGCCAACATGAACATTGCCCCCTCCCTCTGTTTCTGGCTGCTGGACACACTGAAGGGCCGCAAACACGTAGTCTGCTACAACAACCACACCTCTCTCCCTCTGACCACCAACATCGGGGTACCACAGGGGTGTGTTCTTTCCCTGTGGCTTTTTTCCCTCTATACCAACAACCTCCGATCAGCATCCCCCTCATTCAAGACGCTGAAATACGCGGACGACACCACCATCTTAGGGCTGATCTCCAACAACAAGGAGGATGACTACCGGTTGGAGGTGGAGCGGACACTAACGTGGTGCAGAGAACACAACCTCATACTAAATGAAAGCAAGACTGTTGAACTTATCATTGACTTTAGGAAAACCACACCCACTAAACACCCATGCTCATCAACAATCAACCCATTTCAGCTACAGACACCTTCAAATTCCTAGGAACATACATCAGCAATAAACTAAACTGGGACCATCACACCACTCATCTCCTCAAAACAGCCAATCAAAGACTTTCATCTCAGACAACTCAAGAAATACAAGGTCAGGAAGAATTTAATGGTCCAATTCTACACAGCCATAATACAAAACATTATATCATTATCCATTACTGTATGGTACGGCAACACACCCAAACACACACTACACAGACTAGATAGGATCATAAAAAGGGCATCCAAAATCATCAACTGCAAACTCCCCACCCTGGACTCCATACACAAACGTCACACCATCACACGCGCAAACAAAATCATTAGTGACCCCCTGCACCCAGCTCATCACCTCTTCCAACACATCCCCTCTGGTAGGAGGTTTAGGTCACTGGGTAGTCGTACGGTGAGGTTTAATAATAGTTTCTTCCCCAAGGCCATACAACTGCTCAACTCCAACTCCTCCTAAATGTACCCCCTGCTGTTATGTTTCTCTGGTTTCTGTTACATTGAACCTGATGTCTATATTTTTTTCGTACTGTACTGTTCCGTCATGTATATGTTCTAGGTGGTGTATTCTGTACTGTACTGTTCCATGTGTCCTTTATGTATTCTGTGGGTACCACCTGCACCGTGCTTGAATTCCACCGGCCTGGCCGTGTGGCAATAAAAGGAACTTGAACTTGAGTGCATTATCCACTGTCTTCTTGAGAGGAGGTGGTTCTGTCTGTCTTCTTGTGAGGAGGAGGTTGTTGTGCTGTCTTCTTGAGAGGAGGTTGTTCTGTCTGTCTTCTTGTGAGGAGGAGGTTGTTGTTCTGTCTTCTTGAGAGGAGGATGCTGTTCTGTGTCTTCTTGAGAGGAGGAGGTTGCTGGTCTGTCTTCTTGAGAGGAGGATGCTGTTCTGTGTCTTCTTGAGAGGAGGAGGTTGCTGTTCTGTCTTCTTGAGAGGAGGATGCTGTTCTGTGTCTTCTTGAGAGGAGGAGGTTGTTGTTCTGTATTCTTGAGAGGAGGATGCTGTTCTGTCTTCTTGAGAGGAGGAGGTTGTTGTTCTGTCTTCTTGAGAGGAGGAGGTTGTTCTGTCTTCTTGAGAGGAGGTTGTTGTTCTGTGTCTTCTTGAGAGGAGGTTGTTGTTCTGTCTTCTTGAGAGGAGGAGGTTGTTGTTCTGTCTTCTTGAGAGGAGGAGGTTGTTATGTCTTCTTGAGAGGATGATGATGTTGTTCTGTCTTCTTGAGAGGAGGTTGTTCTGTCTTCTTGAGAGGAGGTTGTTGTTCTGTCTTCTTGAGAGGAGGTTGTTGTTCTGTTTTCTTGAGAGGAGGTTGTTGTTCTGTCTTCTTGAGAGGAGGAGGTTGTTCCATCTTCTTGAGAGGAGGTTGTTGTTCCATCTTCTTGAGAGGAGGAGGTTGTTCTGTCTTGAGAGGAGGAGGTTGTTGTTCTGTCTTCTTGAGAGGAGGAGGTTGTTCTGTCTTGAGAGGAGGAGGTTGTTGTTCTGTCTTCTTGAGAGGAGGATGTTGTCCTGTCTTGAGAGGAGGAGGTTGTTGCTCTGTCTTCTTGAGAGGAGGAGGTTGTTCTGTCTTGAGAGGAGGAGGTTGTTGTTCTGTCTTCTTGAGAGGAGGAGGTTGTTCTGTCTTGAGAGGAGGAGGTTGTTGTTCTGTCCTCTCGAGAGGAGGAGGTTGTTCTGTCTTGAGAGGAGGAGGTTGTTCTGTCTTGAGAGGAGGAGGTTGTTCTGTCTTGAGAGGAGGAGGTTGTTCTGAGCTTAGTTTAAGAAATCTATATGTTTAAAAGTATATTACACTTAGGTCTCACGTTGGTCATTGCGTTGTTACTCGACAGACACAAGGTCACGCTCATTTCATTCAACATTTAAAATTCAAATAGATATTCAAGTGTATTCAAACATGTGTCCTTTTTTTTTTTTTAAGGAATGGAACAATATCACCTTTGTTGGCAGGTGGCTCCTTTGGACAATCTCTGTTAACAGAGAAAGACCATTCATCACTGCATCGTTTATATACGACTTAGTTTAAAATCCAAAAGTTAGTTTTGGAAACTTTGTCTAATGAAATTCAGGGGACGTCTGGCCACTCATCGTCCTCCTGGCCTGCATGTCATCAGGGACGTAAACAAACCGTGGCTGGCGGTCAAAAGGGATAATGTGATTATTAATGCGGTCGTAAACGTGGTATATATCAATGTAACCTTATTTGTGACTTATTGGTTGTTACGATATTTGCATGCAACGGCGTTCACAGTTCCGCCGTTCTCTCATTGTAATCAAATGACCTGCAAATTGCTCAATTCCACTCATTACTGACCCTGTCGACAGCTTTGAGTGTCTATCAGGACAATCGGGGGGAAAAAAGGAAAATGATGAATTGATCTTCCCTGATCTTCCCGCAGAGCCTTCCTGATACACATTCAAACACACAGAGCTCCCTAGACATATGTCAGGGTTCGCACAAGGTCCTTGAAGTGCTTAAAGATTAAAAGTGTTTGATTAAAAAAAAAGAAAAAAAGCCAAGGCCTGGAATTCCTTGAAAACAGCCAATTTCTTTTAACAAGGTGCTTAAAAAGTAATTGGAATTCAAATCAACCATTTGCATTGAACGTTTTGTTCATCCATGATCAAATTGTTCTGAATCAAGAAATATATATATTTTAGTTTTATCTAAACAAAGTGTAACTAATTGTCGGAAATTGGTTTTAAGCCATAAATATTGCATCCGATATTTTTTCAAAAAAAAAAAACAGCATTTAAAATTGAATTGTACCCCTTTAAATGCTCTTTTAAAATAAAAAAAACAGTGCTTGGAAAAGTATGTGAAAGTCCTTGAATTTCATTTAGCTATATCTGATATTATAACCACACTGTCCATTTCATCACAGAGGTCAGATCACAGAATGTCCAGTAGTCCAGTCAGTATGGGGGGTTCGCTGCCTTTGCTCAAGAGCACGCCGTTTTAGCATTCAATGTATTCGGAGCAGCTGGGCCCCGTTCCCCGTACCTGGTTCAACTAAGTCGATCAAGATGCCATTATCCAGATTCAGTTAACCCGATGTTTGAAGCCGGGATTTTCCTGTTCCTCGAAGGTGGATTCAGTCTCGTTAACTCAAGCCAGACTTGAGACCCAGGATAAGTGCGCGTGCCCGCCTCAGCCGAGAAGGCAGCAAGTGTCGAGAGCAGAGATCCTGATTCTCTAGCGGCATTGATTGATTAATTGATTTAAAACTTTAGTAACATATTGCAGTACGGCTCAATCGCCTCGCCGACAAGTTAAATGCGTTATCTATAGGCTAATTTTAAGTCCCTCATTACCTCAATCAATCAGATTATATTTCTTTAAACTTGCCTGCTGGATTGAATAATCAAATGAGATCTTGCTAGCGAAAATAATTAGTTAAACTGTTATACAGAATTACGATACGGCTCTCTTACCCATTGATTGATGTGTGGTCGATCTTTTACTTATCTCCACTGTGGTCTAACGGGTTGTTCTTTTGACTTTCACGCAGACGACCGGGGTTCGAAACCCTAGTCTTTTCCTTCTTTTTGCAATATAGGAATAATTCAATTTGGTGCACGTTGAGAGCTATATAAAGAATGACATCCTCAATGCATGTAGATTTATAATATTTTAACTTAAAACCAGGCTACTTTGGCGTATAATCATTAATATTATATTCCAAAAATTTATATTGGAAACACGGGGTTTCGAACACCGGTCGCTGGGTTGGCAGGATTGAGCACTACCGCTGCGCCACTGTGCCAGATGGGATAAATTCATTGTTTATACATTAATGAACGAGAGACCCGTGTTTAGAATATTTTTTATTTTGAATGAAGTTTTATTTCTTTATCCTCATTCATTAATGTGACGTCAACGGCTCATTCAATTTCTCAAATCCGTCAAACAGCGCATCTCATCAGACATCTTAATCCCAGTTACAATTAAAATAACCACATAATGTGTACATCGCACCGAGCGAGCGCCACGGTATATATAACGTGCATTATTTAGGACAAAGTGAATTTAGTATCAGCATTTTGGGTCTATTTTACATTTCAAAAGCCCCCTCTGGAAGAATGGAGCACAAAAACGTAATTCAGAATGGTATAATGCAGATCGTAGACTGTGGGAATAATTTCAGGAAACGGGCTGTCACTTCTTTGCGGGGGCGTGGCGATGGTTGATCCGGCTAACTTGAACTTAAACCCTGCTTTCGACCAGGCTCAAACTTTTGGATCTGTTGTCATGGTGATTTGGATAATCCAGGTACGGGGAGCCGGAAAGTCCGGCTTAAGTCAGACTTCACCGAAAGTTATCCGGCTAACTCAGTTATCCAGGTACGGGGAACGGGGCCCAGATTTGACACCTTGATGAGATCACAGGTTCAAGTCTCACTGCTGTCACTTGTGTTTTTGGGAGACAGTAGTCATATTGATTTGACTGTCCTCTACTCTAGAGGAGTAAAATACAGGAGTCGTCAAAGGTCACGTACGTGGCATGAATCCTCCAAGTCGTTCGACGTGACAGAGCGGTTTCTTGAACGGTCGGATCGTTTGTCCTCCTTGTCCTCCCTCATCCTATAGACCTTTCAATTAGGTCTTTTTTTTGTCTCCTGTCTTTGCTGCAGCTATAGGAAGATGAATGGACTATTAACCTTTCACTGCCACACTACCAAAGGGTTAACCCTTTCACTGTGACAATACAGAAGGTTAACCTTTTCACTACCACACTACAAGTTCAAGTTTCTTTATTATTTGTCATACAGAAATACAGAATACTTTGCATGAAATGTTTCTTTCTGTTTCGCTCCTGAGAGTGTGCTAGATAATAATAAGATAGTATAAATAAGTATAATAAGTAAAAAATAGAAAGTCAAGAAGTCAAGTAAACACAAGTGTAAACATCAATTGTTCAGTATTCCTATATATACAGTATGCACATCTGGTACAAAAATGGTGAGGTATAGCTTAGCTTGTGGTGCCACCTTGTGGTGGTGAGGTGCAATAAGGAATAAGGAAGAGATGTGCAATTTTCTTACCACTAATATAAATATAAAGTGTAAAGTGTGGTAAAGTGGGTGCTACAGTGTGGTGTTTATTTAAAGTGAGTGTGTGTGTGCTGTGGGTGTGTTACGGTTAACCATTTCACTACCACACTACAGAAGGTTAACCCTTTCACCATCACACTACCAAAAGGTTAACGCTTACACTACCACACTACATACGGTTAACCCTTTCACTACCACACTACATAAGGTTAACCCTGTCACCATCACACTACCAAAGGGTTAACCCTTTCACTACCACACTACATACGGTTAACCCTTTCACTACCACACTACAGAAGGTTAACCTTTCACTACCACACTATGGTGGTAGTGGTTCTCAGTGCGTTCTCTGCGACATCCGGTCATTTAGGGTTAGCGATTTGGCTTTAAAAATTGGAACATTAACAAAATGTGAAATCTTTTGGTGAAATGGTTTTCCCATTAACCCCACATGCAGTATCAACAAAATGACTGGTAAACGTAAAGGAAAAAAAATACACTGGGGCTTAATGTCATAATGATGTCATACTGATATCATAACGATGTGACTGTGTGATAGGTCAATGGAGTGGCGTGTCTGGCGGTTGATAGCGGGACAGAGCAGGAGAGGCAGAGGGGCTGCGCTGCACTGACCTTGGACGAGGACA
>NC_140182.1:32744752-32799752 GCF_963971535.1 Notolepis coatsorum | reverse complement strand
CTTTATTAATATAGTTCTTCATCAGTGAATAGGTGCTCAATCATAATACACTGCATACAATAACTACAACACTTTTACTTTAGGGTACATATATATATGTACCCTAAAGTAAAAGTGTTGTAGTTATTGTTTGGTGCTAGTTCATCCCACATCAGTACATCACGGCATACATACATTATGCATACTGCACCTTATGTGTATACTGTATACTTACTTCATCAGAGCATGTTTAGAATTTTTTGCATTTCGTTTGTTAGATTATATAGTAGATTAGATTAGCATACTGCACCTTATGTGTATACTGTATACTTACTTCATCAGAGCATATATTTAGCATTTTAGCATTTATCATTTTTTGATTATATATATTAGATTATATATTAGTTATTTAGATTGTATATATATTGTAACTATATGTATTGTAGGGCAAATATTAGGGATGCACCGATATGAAAATTTGCGGCCGATACCGATACCGATTGTTCAACTAACACAATCGACCGATACCGATACCGATATTTGTGGCCAAAAAATATATATATATATTTTTTATGAAACTACTGTATATTTGTATGTCTATAAATGTTTTGATGAATTGAAAATGGAGGACCCTTATGTAAAAAAGCCGAAAGTATTTTTCTGGTCTTCATCCTCCAGTCTTAGCACTGTTGTTGTATTGAGCTGTACTGTATTGCACCCATTCTGCAATCTGCCAATAAAGCTTTCAATCAATCAATCAATCAATCAATCAGACAATTGCACAGAAAAGCCCCTATTATAACTGTAACTGAGGGGTACAATTCCCTGACTGTATTGATAAGTATGGTATCATTAAACCACTACCGCTTTATGTACTTTAATTACTGGCCATACAGTACACGATATATGAATATGATGAACACTTCCCACAATGAAATCGGTTCCACACAAAGGTATAATCAAGTATTTAATGGAGCAAAGGGTACATAGGATACTTTACATTATTCTTTGAATGCACTTGCAAGGCAAAGGAATGTGCGTAGGCAAATCAACAATGAATGTCCATTCTCTGGTTACGCAGGAGGTAATTATACAACCTGAATCTTAGGGAATTATATCTATGGTACACTAGTAATATAGCGGGAGATACTGGAAGGGTCCCCCTGGTTGTAAGCCAGCAGGGGTAGAAGATCTGTCGGTAGTAGAACGTCTGGTCAACGATGACTAAGGAGACTCCAGGTACAGGAGCCGGTGCAATAGCCTCTTGATCCACAGACGAATACAGCTGTTCTCCGTAGACTGTAGCTCCACAGTGAAGAAAGCTAGTCGGCCTCAGGCTCTCTGAGGCGCCGACTCGACTTGACTCCTCGCGGGGTAAATCCAACACGTGCAGGCGTCGGCGATTATCCGCTCCATAAATCACAGGACCAAAGCAAATATATTCCAGCCGCAAAGGGCTATGTAGTCGTCGGGTAGATTAATCCAGTGTACATGTCCATACGGTTCTCGTCTAGGTCTCCTCGGGTGAAAGCGCCATGTGGTCAGCCCAGCCTGGATAAGAACTCTAGCTAATACGAGGAAGCGTTGGAGATGCTGGTCACGGTAGAACTTTAACCGCACGATACACTATACTCAAATAGACTATTATTGACTTAATAGAAATATGTCGCACTCGACGGTATAGCGCCAAACTCTGACAATTCAGTTATTAATTCGCACGCGGTCTCAATGCTCTATTCTGGGGCCAAACAGGCCATACTTCACCGCACGTTGTATCGTGGGTGAGGCTTCAACTTATTGGTAACTTACTAAGGCTGAGAAGGGTAAGGGGCTTCTATATTCACCTGCGCCGTATTTATACGCACGGTGAACAAACTAGTACCAATCTCATTTCTGTCGCGTATCCCTGGGCAAGGCCGGGCATGTCCAGACACGTCTTGACGGTGACTTTGAACCTGACTCCGGGGGCCGGTCCCTGGCGCCGGTGGACCGCTGTCCAATAGGATAATGAACTATTATGGTCTGGACTAAAGGGATATTCCGTGTATATGTACAAGGAATATACAGGGGATATCAAACGATATACAAATACTATGCAATATATATCAATAAATAAATATATATATTCGGTTTAATCTGATCCTTTGTAACAGCCGCCCCCTAATTAGTCCCACCTAATTAGCTAAGCAGAGACAGATTAACCGCACTGTCCACTACTCAATGTCTGTTGTGAGGGGTCGGTCAGTTCACAAAGTCATGGGGTCATGGTCGTCATCGATGGTATCGGGGAGCCTTGGCAGTTCTATTAGCCTCGCCACGGGTCGGGTGTAGATCCGCCCTTGGACGAGCACTTCGGCTGCTCGGACCTTTCCGTCGGCACCGGTGATCACTCTGCTTACGCGGCCAGCCGGCCACATAGCTCGGGGTAGTGACTGGTCGATAATCATGACGACTGTTCCTTCTGTCAAATTGTCTCTCTCTTTCACCCATTTCTGGCGGGTCTGTAGAGACGGTAGATAGTGGAGTAGGAAGCTGTTCCAAAACTTGTCAGCCAATACTTGACTGTACCTCCACATTCTTCGGCCGTTCGCTTCTTCAGGCCTGTACATTGTCTGTGGTAGCGCGGGGTCCAGCCGCCCCATCAAGAGTGTGTTGGGGGTGACTGGGTCGACATCTGCTACATCACTTGAGACGTAACCGAGGGGCTTTGAGTTCAATACTCCCTCGATCTCCGTGAGGACTGTCATTAGGACTTCTTCCGCCACGGTCTGGGCCCCAAGCACGGCGTACAGGGCTGTCTTTATTGAACGTACTTCTCGTTCCCAAGTTCCACCGAAGTGAGGTGCGTTCGGGGGATTAAACTGGAAGTCAATCTGGTATGGAGCGAGGTGGGTCTTAAGTTCTGGGCCCATAGCTTGGAAGCTCTCTCTCAGCTCTCTTTCTCCGCCTTTGAAGTTTGTCCCGTGATCAGACAACAATATAGACGGTTTACCTTTCCGCGATGTGAATCTTCGGAAGGCCATAAGGAATGAGTCTGTGCTCATGGTTGGAAGGAGTTCTATATGCATCGCTCGGGTGGTCATGCATTTGAATACAATACCCCACCGCTTCTCGGTTCCTCTTCCTTTCTTTATATACAGCGGGCCGAAACAGTCCATACCGGTGGAGTGAAAAGGCTTGTCGCCGAGTCGGAGGCGACAGGGAGGTAGGTCAGCCATCCGGGGTATACTGGGCTGCGCTCGCCACTTACGACAGTCTAGACAGGTTCACTGGAAGCGCCGCACTGCTTCTCTCCCTTGCAGTATCCAATAACGACGTCTGATCTCCGCGAAGACTCTCTCTGCCCCGGCGTGATGCACATCCTCGTCGTATTTCTTTATGATCAGCTCTGTGACCTTGTGTCGGCTGTTTAAGACTATCGGGTACTTGACGTCATCCGGTAAGTCTGGAGCTCTCCGCAGACGACCACCCACTCTGATGAGACCATGGGCGTCGCTCTCGGGGGCTAGGTGGAGCAGTCTGCTGTCTGATGGGACGGGCTTTGCTCCCTGTATACAGTCTAGCTCATCGGGGAACGAGTCTCTCTGGGCTCGTTGTAGTAGAAGAAGTTCTGCTTCTTCGTAGTCAGCTGCAGTAATGTCAGTAGTGAGCTGAACCTCTGGGTGGTGCCACAGGAATGTCTTTAGCTGCGCACTCTCTAGGGTGAGGCAATCGTCTATGTCGGGGTCTGTGGAGACGAGTGTGTTCAATCCACAGAACATAGATTTCTTGTTTTCTGCCTCCTCTTTACTCACTTCCCGTGGGGTGGGTGTAGGCCACTCTTCTTCCGGGAGCTTGAGGAACTCTGGCCCGTCACTGTATAGGTTGTGACGGGTGAGGTCATCCAGGGACATTCCCCGGGTGATGACGTCAGCTGGGTTGTGTTTTGTGTCCACATACCTCCAGCTTGCTACTTCTGTTAAATCTTGAATCTCTGTGACTCTGACTCCCACGAAGACCTTGTATCTGCACGAATCAGACCGGATCCATGTGAGTACTGTCGTGGAGTCTGACCACAAGATTGTTCTTTGCACCGGAATGGTGAGTTCACGTTGGATTAACGTGGCGAGTTGCGCTCCTGCTAGGGCTGCGCAGAGCTCTAGACGCGGGATAGATTGTTGCTTTCGTGGGGCTATTCTTGAGCGGGCCAGGATGAAAGCAGTATGTATTTCTCCTCCCTCCTCTCGGGCACGCAAGTAGGCCACCGAACCGTAGGCTACTTCGGAGGCGTCGCTGAAGACGTGCAGGTCCATCTGGCACGTCTCCGGCCTCACTGTGGGTGGGAAGTAGCTGCGGCGTATGTTGACACCTGGGAGTGAGCTGAGTTCCGTCTCCCACTCTCTCCATGTGGATGCAAGGTGTTCGGGTATGGGGTCGTCCCAGCCCTGGTCCTTGTCCCATAACGCTCTTACAATCATCTTTGCCCTGGTGGTGTAAGGTAGAATACATCCCAACGGGTCATATTGTCTGGCGAGTGTTCTGTATACACTCCGTCTGGTGGTCGGTAGTGCAGTCGACCTTCCCTGCTCCTTGGTCAGGGGTGTGTGTTTATAATGGAGCGAGTCTGTTTTGAAGCGCCAGACTAGTCCTAATGTCATTTCTTGGGCTTCTCCTGGGATGGTCGCCATCCAGGTCTCGCTGCTTGCTGCCTTGTCCTCGGGGGAGAGGCTGCGCAATACTTGCGGGTCGCTGCTGGCCCACTGCCTGAGATCAAAGCCGCCTTTGATCAGGGAGGTAGAAGGGCCTCGGCTTCTTCTGGCGTCGAGACGCTTTGCAGACAGTTGTCCACGTAGAAACTATTTTCTACACTTTTTCGGACCTCTTCATCAGCTGCTGGGTCCTCTGCGACGTGTTTTTGCAGTGCAAACGTAGCACAGCATGGGCTGCATGTGGTAACGAAAGGGAGGACTTCCCATTGATAGATGGCTGGTTGCTCATCCCCGATCCTCTCTCTCCATAGGAACCGCAGCAGGGGCTTGTCCTCCTCCACTAGTCTCACCTGCAGGAACATCCCTTTGATGTCGCCGCTGATGGCCACCTTGTCCTGGCAGAAACGTAGTAACACGCCTAGTAGGGAGGGGCCGAGTGTTGGGCCGGGCAAGAGCTCTTTATTCAGATTTTGTGATCCGATCTGGTAGCTGCAGTTGAACACAATACGATCCTTGCCGTTGTGGTGGACTTTGTGGTGCGGCACGTACCATGATTCGGTCGTCTGATCGGCCTCTTTAATGTCAATTTTCTTTATGTGTCCCGCTGTGATTAGCTTGTTAATCTCAGCGCGGTACACAGTCTCTTGAGCGGGGTCTCTGGCTAGGCGCCGCTCTGTGTTCAATAGATACCGCTCCGTCGCTTCTTTTGGGGCGTGGAAGGTGGGCATACCCTCTCGCCTCAGGAGTGGAGTTGCGTATCTCATCACTCCGTTGACTTTGACTCTCTTTGTCCCTTGCTCGAGGAGGGCTATAGCGTAAATGTCTTCCTTGGAACGAATGTCTTTCTTTTCGTTCTTAAAGGGCATTGTCTCTAGTGTCCATAGCCTCTCGACATGCTGTAGGAGGGTGGTGTCTTCTTCTGTCACTCTGGAGTGGAGGCAGCTAGTGGCTGCTGTTCGGTTAAGAGACTTAGCGAGGGGGCCTTGTAATGTCCATCCTAGGCGGGTCTCGACTGCTGCAGGACAGCCTCTGGGCCCTGTGTGGACCCGGTCTATCGGGACTATGAGGTCTGCATGGTCGGAGCCTATCAGCAGGGTCGGGGTGGCACCGTCTATGAGCGGGATAGGTAGTTGACGCAGGTGCACATATTTATCCATCAGCTTGGCGATGGGGTAGGTGTACTGCGACAGGCCTATTTCTTGGCTGGTGAAAGCATTAGTAATCCTATACCGTCTCTCTGGCTGCCCGCTTGCTGCGATAGTGAAGGAGACATTCTCGCCCTTTATCGTCTTTAGATCTCTTCTTATTGTCCGAATCGTCTTCTGGTTTTCGCTCCCCCGCAGCCCCAGCTGGGCCGCAGCGGACGCGAGGAGAAGGGTCTTCTCTGACCCGTCGCCAAGGACGGCGTAAGTGTCCATGACCTTGTCTTGGTAACTCAGTGTTACGCGGACCACCTTTAAGAGCACTCGGGCGCCCCCGCTGCTGGCGGGGTCAATGTACATAACACTTGCCTTTGTGCTGCTTGAGGGTGCAGGCTTTCTTCTGTTACTGTCGTGTAGGACATCTAGGTGGGCTCCGTCACACCGACTACACCTCTTCTTTAAGCGGCAGTCGGCTGCCATGTGACTGCGCGCACATCGGTAACAGCGTCGGTTGGACTTTATCCATTGACCCACCTCGTCGGCGGTCATCTTCTTGAACGTGTCACATTGTGACAACCAGTGTTCTTTTTCGCAGTACGGGCACACCATCTTCCACTTCTCTTTCATCGAGGGGGTACTGTGGTTCTTGCTGCTCGGTACTGATTCTGATTGGTGCATGACGGTCACCAATCTTCGGCCATCATTTGTTCTCCTAGGTCCCTCTCTGGAGCTTGGGGTGCTCCGCATGAACGTATCCAACCGTAGGCTGTTGACTTCTCTCGCCAGGAAGTCGGCTAGGTCTAGGAGGGATGGCTCGGGACCGTTAGGATCACGGTGGTCTCTTTGCCGCCTGAAGCGCTCTTGTCGGGCGGGCGGAAGCTTCTCTAAAATCCTCTCGACATTAGAGTTTGCGTACAGTTCGTGCATACCCTTTTCTCTTTGCGCCCCCAGCATCCCTACCAGGGATTGTACCTTGATAGACAGGTCATCTAGTGAGCGATTGTCTGTGGCTGGGGGTAGGCGGTCAATATGCCTTATCTCTTGTATTACGTAGTCCCATATGCATCCATATCTTTGGTCGAGTGCTGCTAGAGCCGCTGTGTATGGGGTAGTAGAGGTGGCATAGGCCAGCGCTATATTGTGCGCTCGGGGCACCTTGAGGTGCTTCAGTAGGATAGCATACTTGTACGGTTCGTCAGCTACATCGGACATCATTGTCTCTAAGCACATTCGTAGCTCCGTGTACTGTGCTCTGTTCTCGTGGGTGAAGTCCGGAAACGTCGGTGTGCCAATGTATGATGCCATGGATGGCTGGCACATCGGTGAGCGTTGGAAGAGAGGCCTCCTAGGCGAGTCTCCTCTTACGCCTCTTGGTGGGCTGGTACCTGCTGGGTACCATGGCCCGCGTATCCAGGTGCTATTCCTCGGGGCTGGTCGTGCGTCAAGCTCACCCGTGAATTGAGTCGGGGGTCTGTAGCGCAGAGCCGCGGGGGTAGAGCCTGGGCTGTACTGGACCTCCTGGTCCTGTGGAGTTCTGTGCTGCTGTCGGGCTTGACTCTCCTCCTCTCCCTCTTCTTCTTGCTCTGGCAGGTCCTCTAGATCCTGTAGTCGTCTATTTAGCCTCTCCGCGGTGTAGACCGTTTCTTCCTTGTAGCTGGGTCTCACTTGGACCGGTCGGGGAAGGAGTTCGGAGGGGGGTATAGCCTCTCTCTGGTGGTCGGGCTCAGGGTCGCTTGATCGGGTAGGGGAGGGTGCCCTTGACCCGTGTCTTGACGAGGCCCTGGAACCCCGTGCGGAGGGAGGGGGTGTTGCCCTGGCGATCAGCTGCTCCATTATCTGCGCTTGTAATCGGTCGCGCTCGGCTTCGCGCTTGGTGAGAGCGATGTCGCGCTCCGCTTCTCTTTGGGCACCGGCAGCGGCGCGCTGGGCTTCGGCGGCGGCGCGCTTTGCCTCGGCCCGGTCTCTTACCATATTCTCTTCCGCCTGAAGGCGTCTAATCTCTAGACGTATACGATCTTCGTCGCTCCGTTGCTGCGCTTGAAGGCGTTCTCTTTCCATGGAAGAATGTTCGCGCTCACTAAGCGTCTGTGCTTGGAGTCGATCGCGCTCTGTTGAGGCTGCTAGGCTGGCAAGGAATGCCTGTGCCAGCATCTTGTCCGCCTCGCTGGGGGAAGACGCTGGTTGAGGTGATCCGCTCCTGGCAGTACTCGTTGGAGATCTGTTCTCCTGTGGCGAGTCCTGGAGATCCATCTCCGGGGTCTCTTCTTCTTGTAGCGGGTAAAGTTCCATCCCTGGAGAGCTGTCTTTATCCTGGAGCTCTCCGGGGACTACTTCTTCGGTCTTGGCGGGGGGTAAAGTCGTGTCAGGTCCCTCCTGGTCCCTACCGTGAGCTTGGTCAGTTACGTTAGAACCCACTAGGGCCTCTATTGGCGGGGTAGCCTGGGCGATAGGGTCGGACATAATTTTACTATCTACTTTTTCCGCATTTACCGTCTGTAGAAGGCTAGGTAGTATATTGGCAACGTAATCCTCTAAGTACTGAGGTGTCTGCCGTCTACGCTGCGGGCGATCTACTTTAGGAGAACCGTTTTGTGGAGTGTTCATCATAGGCCATGTCAATATTAATACCACTATATTAATATTACACTAGTTACCATCCGGCTCGAAGGACCAATTGTAACTGAGGGGTACAATTCCCTGACTGTATTGATAAGTATGGTATCATTAAACCACTACCGCTTTATGTACTTTAATTACTGGCCATACAGTACACGATATATGAATATGATGAACACTTCCCACAATGAAATCGGTTCCACACAAAGGTATAATCAAGTATTTAATGGAGCAAAGGGTACATAGGATACTTTACATTATTCTTTGAATGCACTTGTAAGGCAAAGGAATGTGCGTAGGCAAATCAACAATGAATGTCCATTCTCTGGTTACGCAGGAGGTAATTATACAACCTGAATCTTAGGGAATTATATCTATGGTACACTAGTAATATAGCGGGAGATACTGGAAGGGTCCCCCTGGTTGTAAGCCAGCAGGGGTAGAAGATCTGTCGGTAGTAGAACGTCTGGTCAACGATGACTAAGGAGACTCCAGGTACAGGAGCCGGTGCAATAGCCTCTTGATCCACAGACGAATACAGCTGTTCTCCGTAGACTGTAGCTCCACAGTGAAGAAAGCTAGTCGGCCTCAGGCTCTCTGAGGCGCCGACTCGACTTGACTCCTCGCGGGGTAAATCCAACACGTGCAGGCGTCGGCGATTATCCGCTCCATAAATCACAGGACCAAAGCAAATATATTCCAGCCGCAAAGGGCTATGTAGTCGTCGGGTAGATTAATCCAGTGTACATGTCCATACGGTTCTCGTCTAGGTCTCCTCGGGTGAAAGCGCCATGTGGTCAGCCCAGCCTGGATAAGAACTCTAGCTAATACGAGGAAGCGTTGGAGATGCTGGTCACGGTAGAACTTTAACCGCACGATACACTATACTCAAATAGACTATTATTGACTTAATAGAAATATGTCGCACTCGACGGTATAGCGCCAAACTCTGACAATTCAGTTATTAATTCGCACGCGGTCTCAATGCTCTATTCTGGGGCCAAACAGGCCATACTTCACCGCACGTTGTATCGTGGGTGAGGCTTCAACTCATTTCTGTCGCGTATCCCTGGGCAAGGCCGGGCATGTCCAGACACGTCTTGACGGTGACTTTGAACCTGACTCCGGGGGCCGGTCCCTGGCGCCGGTGGACCGCTGTCCAATAGGAGAATGAACTATAATGGTTCTGGGCTAAAGGGATATTCCGTGTATATGTACAAGGAATATACAGGGGATATCAAACGATATACAAATACTATGCAATATATATCAATAAATAAATATATATATTCGGTTTAATCTGATCCTTTGTAACAATAACCATATAACAAAAAATTATATTATTGTTTATGAAAATGTGTTAGCCCTATGCTTGACTATTAATTTAGGCATGGCAACAAATAAAATAATAATAATAAAATGAATAAATAAAATATTAAATAAATAAATAGGCTACACGTCTCTCTTTTTGTGTTACAAATTGTGCTCACCGATATCAACATAGGCCTCTTTACTTACTTAAAAAAGGAAACATCAAGAAATATGTTTATGGTATTCCATCATGCCATGTGTGTTTTTTATATATTTTATAATGCTCATGATTATTTCTGAAGTGTGAATCATACAATACCCACTGGCTTTCATCTTCAACAGACTAACTTGACTAAAAAGACAAAAAAGTGTATGAGTTTTAAGAGTTTAAGAGACAGCACTCACTGCATCTCCCTCAAACAAAGCTCCATGTTCTCCAGTAATATCTCCATAATCTGAGTTTGCATCAGAACCATTTTGATTGATTCTGCCAATTACGTCACACCGCTAGCACCCACCTCCTGCTGTTCTTACCACCAATCGGCAAGCGTTTATTCTTATTTTACTTCCGGGAAGTCCGCCATTGATCTGCAGCGAGAGATCAACAACAAACCAACAGGTGTTGTGCCAAATTCATACTCCCTGCCACAATATGAGTGCCCCCACTAAAACGGTATGGGGCGCTGTGTGCTGCTGTGTGCTGCTGTGGCATCAGTCACTGTCTCAGACAGTCATATTAATATACATATAGTATGTACAGTTTCATATTAATGAGTTCAGAGATATCGTGCTGCTGCTGTGTGCTGCTGTTATGGGGCGTCAGTCACTGTCTGAGTAGTTTAAGTGGTCTATATATTATTAATATACATAATTATGTACAGTTTCATATTAATGTACTTAATATACAGCACAGGTAAGGTAAACAACGTGGATGAGTTCGGAGATATCGCGCTATCGGGAAATGTCCGTCAGTCACTTGAGTTATTGATTGTACCGTTTTAGTGGGGGCATTCATATTGTGGCAGGGAGTATGAATTTGGCACAACACCGGCGCTAATAACATTAGCTCCCCGCGGCCCACGAGTGGACTACCAGCGCTCCGCAGGATGACCAAACGAGGCATAATGATTTTACTGCAATGAATGTTACAATAAAAGCCCCTCCATACATCTGTCTGCTTGAAAACTTTATTAACAGATTGCAGAATGGGTATTCACTCACAGGCTCTCTGAGCAAAGGAAGGAACTGAGCTATGAATGACCAACAACAATGCTATATGGTCGGGTAAATAATATGCTGATGTTATTGAACGTGTAACTATTAAGGCTGTCAAATATATCGCGTTAATATCGCGTTAACTCCCGATTCTATTAATGCCACACATTTTTTTAACTCAAGATTAACTAAAAAAAAAAAAAAAAAAAAAAAAAAAATTTACTAGACTTCACTCAGGTGTATTATTGATGCTCTCATTGATACTATGTTTGTTTCTGAAGTGTGTGTGTGTGTGTGTGTGTGTGTGTGTGTGTGTGTGTGTGTGTGTGTGTGTGTGTGTGTGTGTGTGTGTGTGTGTGTGTGTGTGTGTGTGTGTGTGTGTGTGTGTGTGTGTGTGTGTGTGTGAGATATAGAGAGAGAGGGGGGTGAGAGAGATGAGGAAGGGGCAAAAGAGAAAAAGAGCTGGGAGAGTGTGTGTGTGTGAGGGAGAGAGGGGGGTGTGTGATTAATCAGCCCTTGTGTGTGTGAATGTAACAAGTTCCTAACGTTTTCTTTCCCCTATTATTTCATGCAAACTTTATTCATTGTTTTAAATTATTATTTTCTTTTAAGTTATTTTGTGCATCACTCTGTTTTGAATTTGATGCAAATTTGCAATGCATGAGGGTCATCCTTTTGTGTTAAATGGCTGCACAAAGCAAGCATTTGTTGACTCGCATGTTGATAAGAGTATTAAAACTTGGAACTTGAAAAAGATCTGTTTAAGGTTAAAAAAAAAAAAAAAAAAAATGCGATTAATTTGTGATTAATCGCGAGTTAACTATGGACAATCATGCGATTAATCGAGTTAAATATTTTAATCGTTTGACAGCACTAGTAACTATATAACGTTAATGCCACAAAACGAATGCCTTTGTTAATCATAAGTAACTTTGATGCAGTAGCATGTGTGTGTGGGGGCGGTGTTGTGCAGGTCGCTTGACTGAAATTTTTTTCAAAGTTTGAACGTGTGGACCAGATTGACGCGACACAAATTGATGGATATTTATCGGCTACTGCCATCGGCACATTTGAGCTTATCGGCCGATAGGCCGATGGCAGTCAACAAGGCACTTATCGGCTGATACCGATACCCGACCGATATATCGGTGCACCCCTAGCAAATATAACCGAGAGGGCATACATACCTTCATCTTGCACCTTGACCTTTTTACACTGCCTACTTGCCCATATGCGCATGTCCAGAGTTAATTATATTGTTATATTGTTTACACTCCCAATTTTTATTCTATTAAAATGTTTACTTCTCCACTGTACTATAATTCTATGACCTGTACCATGTCTTCTGCTACCTGTACCCCCCCTACCCCGTCCCCCATGCTGCTATGATGCCTGCATTTCCCCAAGGGGATCAATAAAGGAATATCTTATCTTATTACATGGCGTTTTCACATTCGCCGAAATGCTTGCTTGTGATTGGTCAATAGCCCCCCGACAGCGGCCATTATTTTTCGATAACCACCGGTGATTATTGTTTTTCACAGCTGGAGTAATCAAGCCCCACTGTCTGACACACACTGTTTCAGTGCAGCCAATCAGACACACCTGCCGGGCTGCCCGCGATAATAATAATCACTTTATTTGGGCTGACAGAGCCACAGAACTGCGATTTGTCAAATTAATTAGGTATATTGTTAGTAAGTTAGCCATGTAATAAGCGGGATAATGTATAGCTTTACTCGGTCATCATCGCAAAATAATTGACCTTCACTGCGTTTAAAACACCTCACCGAGGCGGCTCGGTATTTTAAACTACGTGTCGGTCAATTATTTTGCGACAATGACCTCGTAGCTATACATTATCCCTTACTTATCCCCCCCCCTTCAACCATAATTCCTAGAGTACAGTGAAATAACCCAGGTGTCATGGTTTTTGCTTTATTTTGCCTTTCTGTGAGGGACAGCTGTCTATTTCGTCTTCCTGTGAGGGATAGCTGTCAAACAATGGCCTCTGTGGTTAATTGCCTCATGGTAGGGCAGGTGTGTGGGCTTGATTGCACCTGATTCAGTGCAGCTGTGCCTATGGTAAAGCTAAGTCTATTTAAAATACTCATGTTTGAGGCTTCCACCAGTAACGGTTGTTTTTTGTTTACTTTCCCCACTCTCCTTAACACATGAGTGCCAATGACGAGTTCTCGTCTTTTAATCGTTATTTCTTTTATTAGCGATGTCCATTCATTTTTCATCCATCCAGCCTGACGTTATCATTGTGAATGGGTCTGAGCTCGAAAAGGGCAAATACCGCCGCCTATCGTCTCCCGGATGGTAATGCACATCATTGGATTGGATTGGCTGGGGTTGTGCATCAGAAAAAAAGTCCGGTCCGGGGTTTTCCCATCTCGGGCAAGCGGTATCGTGTTACCAGATTGACTGAGGACCCTCAGAGCAGCGTTTATTATGTGTTTCGGACTATAACGTTGGATCAATAAACGCAATCAATATTTGGAATGGCAATCAGGAATTGGATTAATCTTTTTGCAGAACATCTGATGTGAGGTAAGGACTCTATTTTACCAGTATTGGGTTAATCAGATGTTTTTTTCTCAGCCATCGCAGCGTGTCTGTGTGTGTGTGTGTGTGTGTGTGTGTGTGTATGACGTTAGCGCTGACCAGGTCATGGATAATAGATTTTTCAGCCCGCTTCTCTAGCGTGCATAAGTACACATATACTATCGATAATCTAGCGTTTATTTGAAAACGATTCATAAATTAGCCGAAAAATTTAAACGTGTTTTGTGTATTCCACTAAAGAGCTATTATCGCGGAATTTCTCTGGAATTACTAGAACTCTCCAAAACTATACTCGTATTCAAAACGGTATAAAACGGAAATGTACTGATGAAAAAACAATCCGTTTCGTACATGTTGACTGCAAGCAAGTCATTGATAAGCGAGGGGTGTTTTAGACCCATAGCCATAATTTAAGATATAGTTTAAGCCTTCGCAAATGTCCCCGACCTCCCATTGACTTCAGCGCTGGCACGGAACGGCCATATATGGTCAAAGGGGTGTGGCACTCAATGTGTTAATGTCTGCTTAGCAGTTTAGTGGTTATTCATTTACACAAATAACTTAAAGAGCCCCTATTATCTGCTCGTGACCCAAACACCCGCAGCCCTCACACCAGGAGGGTGAGTCTATGTACAGTAGGAACAGGGATTCTGGCAGCGCCTCTCGGTCGGCGAGCGATCTGGTGCTGTGCCAGGGTGTGGCGTGCCAAATTCAAAATGTGCCCGACATGTGGATGATCCACACGGTAAAAAAATAAATAAAAAAACAGGAATGCCATCAGACCCTGAAACTGCCAACTAGATGGATGCCACACGGTCCGCTGCCTTGAGTGTGCCTTTAACCTTTAGTGAGAGGCGTTTTTTTCTGCAAGAGACGTGCTGTGTGTCGTCACAGTGCTTTCACAGGCTCTCTCATAGTCCTGTCCCTTGTAATGTTTTATCTGATTTGACAGCGTTCTTTCTCTTTTTATCATTGCCATTATTATTATTATAGCCACTCACAATAATTCCAATACCTCTTTCGCCTTCAAATTGCTGTTTTTTGTAGTCTAAGTGGGGTTTGCGTTCCTCTAAAGGATTTAGTCTTACCAAGTTTGATTTTTTTAATTTGTATTATACTTTTTTTAAATGATTATTATTATTATGAATGTTTACTGTTAGGAACCAGTCTCTCCGGGGGCTTCCCCATGGTGCACATGCCCCTGTACCTGCAATGTTGTGGGTTCAAGATCTGTCTTTGTCGCTCGTCACCTCTTGGAATATTGTCGCCTTGTGGCCATGAGAGGTAACTGCACCGTGTTTAAACATGGTGGATGAGAGAAAACGCCAACAAAAAAAGACATGACAAGACAAGCTAGGTAACTTTGGGCACTGTTTTACATTTGTGTCGTTTTACATTTAATACTCTAGAAATTAGACTGTAGCCTTTTTCAGATTTTGCACCACTGGTCCTGCCCGACCCTAAGAGTGTGATGGATCACGATTTATTTGGCTTTTATTTTAGTTTATTCTAGTGTGATTTGGATGTATTTGGGGTTTTCTCTGGTGAGCTGCCAATCACCATGGACACCAGTTGATTGCCATGCAGCATGGCAGGTGTGTGGGCTTGGTTGCCACCTGATTGGTGGTTGACTCTGGTTGGATGCTTGTCCAAGTAGAGGAGTGTCTCTCGCTCATGATTCTAGGGTTTTCTCTGTCTACAGTGCTGTTGGTTTATTTGTTGTTTTCAACTGCTAGGCAGTGGTGGCTACTTTGGGTTTCCCCCCCCAGTTATTTTATACTGGTGTTTTGTGTTTTCTACAGCTTTTATTTTGATTTATTTGTATTATTGTGTTTCCCCTTCACCCTCTCTCGTCGCTCTGCAACTCCTCTGGGGTAACTTTAACATTCCCCTCTTTGTGTGTGTCTGCGTGTGTGTCCTACACCCCCCCCCCCCAATCCTGACAAAGAGCTCTCTTGGACATGTCGCTGTGTTTCATGCATCACTGTTGGGAGGGTTCTGTTCTGCCCACCTCGGCCCAACACCATGATCTACTAGCTGCTTACAGAAGTGATGACTTTTGTTGTGAAAAAGCTACATAGTGCAGAACAGAAAAAAGAACATGAATGTACAGTAGCAGCAACACACACAAACACACACACACACACGTGCACACAGCGCCGCCTTTCCTCGTGTTCCTCAGGGTACAATTAGCCAGCCTGAGGCCGTGGTGATTAGTACAGCGGTGCCTCATTAGAGGTCATTATGTAGACGGGTCCACTGACCTGCTGCAGTACCCAGTCGGCTGCTCTGTTGTCTTGCCTTTTCCCAGGGGTGGGGGGGGGGGGGGGGGGGTGCAGTCTGTTAAGAGTGTGTGTGCAGGTGCACAGTCAGACCGTGCATGAGTGTGTGTGTGTGTGTGTGTGGTTATGTGTGCACGACTGTGTGAGTGCCTGAGAAGAGAGGAGGAAGAGAATAGAGGATGAAGAGAGAAGAAGAGAGGAGGAAGATAAGAGAAGAGAGATGCAGTCTGTTAAGAGTGTGTGCAGGTGCACGTGTGTGCATGTGCACAGTCAGACCGCGACTGATGTGTGTGTGTGTGTGTGTGTGCACAGTCAGACCGCGACTGATGTGTGTGTGTGTGTGCACAGTCAGACCGCGACTGTGTGTGTGTGTGTGTGTGTGTGTGTGTGTGTGGTGTGTGTGTGTGTGTGTGTGTGTGTGTGTGTGTGTGTGTGTGTGTGTGTGTGTGTGTGTGTGTGTGTGTGTGTGTGTGTGTGTGTGCGTGCGCGCGCGCGCGTGCGTGCGTGCGTGCGTGCGTGCGTGCGTGCGTGCGTGCGTGCGTGCGTGCGTGCGTGCGTGCGTGCGTGCGTGTGTGTGCGTGCGTGCGTGAGTGTGTGTATCCACGGCTAGTGTCCAGTGAGATGTACTGAGCACTGCTTCCACCTGGAGTGTTTTCATAAATGTAATAGTGACTGGCAACCAGGCTGCATATACACTATACCTTTATACAGGAGTCTAATGCTGCATATACCTACATACACGAGAGAGAGAGAGAGAGAGAGAGAGAGAGAGAGAGAGAGAGAGAGAGAGAGAGAGAGAGAGAGAGAGAGAGAGAGAGAGAGAGAGAGAGAGAGAGGGGAGTGAGTGAGTGAGATGAATGGAAAGAGAGGGCAAAGGAAAAGAGAGAGGAATGGGTTGAGAGATATACTGGATACTGGGTTGAGAGAATAATGGAAAGAGAGAGACATGAAGGGGGATAGAGATGGATGAAGGGATAGAGTGGAAAAGAGAAGAGGAAGAAAGAGAGAGTCTAGTTCTCGTTCTTGTGTGTCTGTTATTTTCAGTTGACCAAACTGATGAATCTTTTACAGGAAATGTGTATTTTTATAGTGTTGTTGTAAGGGGTTGGTGGTCAAAATGGCACGACACTGAACTAAAGATGACGCATTGCCTTCCTCACTCACTCACTCGCCCACTCACTCAAATCATTAATTTTGGGATGTTAGATCCTAACGTGAGAAACTGTGATTTTAAATGGCCGCACTTTATGTGCTCATTGTCTGGGGGTCCCCCATCAGGAATGTTTTTGTTACAAAGACTTAATTTCCTGCATTTTGGTGCAGGAATTTTAGAATGTCTACCCTTTAAATGCCAGTGTGTGTGATGGCATCACAAATTATTGTTTAAAAAAACACTTAAATATTTTCAATATATCAAATGCAAAGTAGATTTTTCTGGGGGGGGGGGGGGGGGGTTATTACAAGCTAGCATGATTAGCAACAACACTGATTTTGATGGATTTTTTATCTGACATTACAAACAAAAAAATCTAAAAATAAAAATGGTTATGATCAGGGCTGAAGTTGAATAAAATATGTATGACTGTTTAGACTGCGTTACTCTCTGTCACAGTGATCTCCTGGTTGTTCCCCACCTAGGTTATCTAAATATCGCGTCGCCCCAACTAGAAACACTGGCCTGGCCAGCTTCTAAGTTCAGTGGCCTGACTGCAAAAAATATATATATATATAAAAAATAAAAACTCCCGGTGCTCCTGATGGCCAGTCCGGGCCTGGTGACGAGTGTAGAATGTCAGTGGACGCGTCACATCTGAGACTGGAAGGTACAACATGATGACTGTAGTATCTGATGCGAGTGTCAGGAAGCATCGTCCACTGCTGCTGTTGCTGTGAGGTTGCATCATCGACGGCTGCCTGCAGCATCGATTTAAAACTAAAGAGACACAGACATACATAGAGAGAGAGATGGAGAGAGAGAGAGAGAGAGAGAGAGAGAGAGAGAGAGAGAGAGAGAGAGAGAGAGAGAGAGAGAGAGAGAGAGAGAGAGAGAGAGAGAGAGAGAGAGAGAGAGAGAGAGAGAGAGAGAGAGAGAGAGAGAGAGAGAGAGAGAGAGAGAGAGAGAGAGAGAGAGAGAGAGAGAGAGAGAGAGAGAGAGAGGAGAGAGAGCGCAACAATAAGAACAAAAGTGATGAGTGACAGTCAAGAGGAGTTCAAGTGAGGGATGGGCAGTGATAGAAGGAGAGGAGGAAGAGAATAAAGGAGGAAGAGAAGAGAAGAGAGGATGAAGAGAGGAGAAAAGAGAAGATCGGATAAGAGAGGAGAAGAGATTTGATTTGATTTGATACAAATACAATTTGATTTGATAAGAGAAGATAGGTGGAAGAGAAGAGAAGATAGATGGTAAACAAAATAAATTCCTCCAATACAGATATCAGGCTGATACTAGTACTAGCCTAACAGTAAGTATCAGAATATGTACAACTCCTGATACTAAAACCTGACCCTAATTGATTTTACTCACAGATGAAGGAACGGACTGCATGACCAACTGCTTAACCGACTTATACAACTCCCTTATATTATGTGAACAGGGGTATGTATCTAGACTACCATGGTGGATACAGAGAGGTGGGTAGCTGGGAGAACATTGAGAGAGACAGGCTACTAGCTTGACAACTGGATAGATAGAGAGTCAACTGTAGGCTTCTCCTGAGAGACAGGCATACAGCAGCGGAGCTGGGGGGGCGTTGTGTTGATTGATCAGTTCTAACCTATACTGCCAGCGAGAGCATGTTGGAGACACAACTCGCCACGCTGTCAGATTGTTCCACGCTGTTCACTGGCAGATTGTACTGCCCACACACACACACACACACACACACACACACACACACACACACACACACACACACACACACACACACACACACACACACACACACACACACACACACACACACACACACACACACACACACACACACACACACACACACACACACACACCTACACACACACACACAATACCCAACTGATGAGCAGTTGTTGGAAATGAACATGACTGCGTCTCCATAGTAATCCCTTGACAGCACTGTAAGGCTACTGTAATAGGCATCCGCAATACTCTGTATTGTTGCAGCAGTCAATTATGATGCAGTTGCTGAGATTGAGTCATTGGTTATTTGGTTTCTGTGGACTGTTATCAGTTTGTGTTATATGCAGTATTATATTTCCTGAAATTTTTTTTAATCATATTTTGCCAGGCCTGGGAATGCTTTGAAATATTAGAGATACCCATAAACCGTCACTGAGATTTGTTTGTGTGGTGATTTTGTTCATCATGAAATGCATAAATACGGTCGTGGACATTTGGTATGAAGTCATGGACAAGGTCTGGAGAATTTACTGAGAAAGTCGGCGTGAGCATCAAACAGTGTGAACAACCTTTGTCATGATAATAATAATAATAATAATAATAATAATAATAATAATAATAATAATAATAATAATAATAATAATAATAATAATAATAATAATAATAATAATAATAATAATAATAATAATAATAATAATAATAACTTTATTTATATAGCACCTTTCATACATGGATTGCAGCTCAAAGTGCTTCACAGCAAATAGCATAGAATTAACATAGAATTACCATACAGTTGACAGAATAAAAGCAATGCATAAAGTGCAGACATACAAATAGGTATAAAAGTAGTGCAATGTAGAAAGTGCAGGCATAAGACTAGGCATAAAATAAGTACAATACGTACTTAGAATAACAAGTCAATCACCAGGTTGCAACTAGATCAATGTGGTAGGAATATTACTCGTTCTACTAACCGAAAGGATGATACCATCTAGTTATATAGTATGCTTAATTATAAGAGACTAGAGTGGAGATAAGTCATGTTTAGTGAGTCTTGATGCTGACACATGACAATCAATCATCTGCTGAATGACGTGAGGAGAACTTACTGTAGCTATCAGATGAGTATGAATGGGTCAAATCAGTTGTGTGAATTATAAAAGGGTCTGATGTCCATAATAAACATATCTGTGTTTTTAATTGAGCTTGCATTTACCCCAGGTACCTCTGCCCTGACTCTGAAGTGCAGCTTGTAGTACATTTCAGTGTGAGAACAACATCAGGTATAGCAGACCTTTAAACTTACCCAGTACATTAAGTGCTCAATTGGGCGTTTGTCTGACTCTGGAGAAGACGGTAAGCGTGACATTTCCCATACTGTTGTTGTGTTCCTTTTGTGAACCAATGTCCCTTAGCTCTTGTCTTGTGTACAAAGGGTCAGCGCGAATATACTGGGTGAATAGACTGGACATGAGTAATGCAAATAATAGTTGATCTGCCGTTTCTGCCGGCGAGACAAAGAGCTGCTGCCGTCCCCCCTCTCAAGAATGTACTCACAAGGTAGGTGAGGCTGCCACCTATCGGGATTCGATCGTCATCACAGTTTTACAAAATCCATACAGAAGGTCAACGGGACTGTCTAGTATCATAATTAAAAATAAAAACATAAAACGAGTATACTAGTTTTTGGCGTTCAACACATGGGCGCCAAAAACTAGTATACTTGTTTTTGGCAGTCAATGAGTTAAACCGCTCCCATTACATTAAGCACTCAAGCAATAAACCTGTGGCTTGTAAAACGTGTTGTTCAGGTGAGTGACTTTGCTCTGCATGTACACCTCCCATAATGAAAATACTCTTTAATGCAATGCCATGCATGGCCCTATCATTTCTGTGAATTAAATATGCATTAATAAGGGCAGGCAGGCATGCTGGGGTGAGAGACATGGACCACTGCTGGCTGGTCTGATAAGCCTTTTAGAGCACAGGTATTCGACTCCCGTTGAGTTTGATTGAATTTATTATTTACGTCACAGTAAAGATAATAACACCATAAAAGGGACAGTGAATTGCGCAGTGAGGTACAGAATTCAATATAGGCCCTTACCCTAATGATAATACAACAGAAGCAATACCAGTGGCATGTACATAGTATGGTATACTGCACACACTGCAATATGCCTTGTTCACTTGAGGAAATAAATTATAATTGGGAAATCCCAACAAATTACTGCAGAGACTGCTATTCCATGTGTGTGTGTGTGTGCGTGCGTGCGTGTGTGTGTGTGTGTGTGTGTGTGTGTGTGTGTGTGTGTGTGTGTGTGTGTGTGTGTGTTTGTGTGCGTGAGAGATTTGGTAGAAGAATGCATAAAATGTGTAGACCTGGATGAGCCAATGTTTTGTTTTATATACTAGTGCTTATTTATGTATTTTTCCAGTTGTTTGCTTTATTATCGTTTGTATTGTTTATTTAGGTGAGATACCTTTTATAAACCTACAGGTTTTCTCACCTGTACAATCTGTTTCATTTATTCTTTTGTTATTGTTTTTTGCAACAAATGAAATAAGTCAATAAGCAGGAACATCTTCTTAATTTCCATGCTTTCACTGTGTAAATTATGTTTCTCAATTGCATTATCCATACACCGCTCTGCTCTATGCGGGGCGAACGCACTTCACTCAAGTTCAAAATAGTTCAACGTGAGGTGAGATGGAGCAAATACTGTATATCTTAATAATGAATATGAAACAGAATGCTATAGATGCTCTGTGACATATAGATATTGAACAGAGAACAGGTCACATATATGAATTATCTGTGACATAGATATTGAACAGGTCACATCTATGAATGCTCTTTGACATATAGATATTGAACAGGTCACATCTATGAATGCTCGTTGACATATAGATATTGAACAGGTCACATCTATGAATGCTCTTTGACATATAGATATTGAACAGGTCAAATCTATGAATGCTCTTTGACTTATAGATATTGAACAGGTCACATATATGAATGCTCTTCGACATAGATATTGAACAGGTCACATATATGAATACTCTGTGACATAGATATATATTGAACAGGTTACATCTATGAATACTCTGTGACATATATATTGAACATGTCACATATATGAATGCTCTTTGTCATATAGATATTGAACAGGTCACATATATGAATACTCTGTGACATATATATATATATTGAACCAGGGCCGGACTGGGGAAATAATTCATACCGGGAGATGTAGCGCGAAATATAGCCCCAGTCAGGCCACTTTTTAAGCGGGGGGTCTGGGGGTCCCCCACCAGGATTTTTTTTGTTACAAAGACTTAATTTCCTGCATTCTGGTGAATTTTAGTGCATGTGAATCACAAACTAATGAGCCAACAATTGCTTAGTACAATGTACTGTTATGGACCTCAAATAAAACTGTTGTGGCACTAGCAATGCTACTCTCTCCACCTTCAAAAAGAAAAAAGCAAGAGCACAACATATTTTTCTATTTACTATTATAATACAGTTAACCACTCTCTCTTGTAAGGGCCTTTCTTTTTCTTTGTTTTATCCCTCTCTCCTCCACCCTTTCTCTTTCTTCCACTGTCCATCTTGACATCAACGTTAATTGACTTTCGCTCTACTGTTGTATCTCTCCCGAGTCCCTCACTACCTGGCTCATTGCCTGGCTGTTATTCTGCATCTGAGTGCCGTCTGCCATTCCATTCGCCGCCTCCGCTGTCAATCAGTTGTATCGCCTGGTCCCGCCTCCACCAATCACAAGTGGCAGCACGGCTCCATTGTGTGTGTGAGAGAGAGAGTCAGATAGTTCTCCAACTCTGTCGCAGACAGTGAAATCCTGGTTGTTCCCCACCCATCTAGGTTATCTAACTATCGTGCCGCGCCGCCGCCACAACTAGAAACAATGGCCTGGCAATTTTTTTTTTTTAAATAATAATAAAAAAAAGATTTTTTATTTTTATTTTTTTATATATACTTTTTTTTTTTTATCTGTGCAGGCCAGGCCACCGGGAAAACTCCCGGTGCTCCCGATGGCCAGTCCGGGCCTGTATTGAACAGGTCACATCTATGAATACTCTGTGACATATATATATTGAACAGGTCACATATATGAATACTCTGTGACATATATATATATATATTGAACAGGTCACATCTAGAAATGGTCTAGGTTTTGTAAATGTCAACAATGCCACTGTTGACACCAAACACACTAGCATGTCTTCACACCAGCTTTGCTAGTCAACTGTCAAACTGATGCCAGTAAAGTGACACAATATTTATCTTTGCGCTGTATCTGAATGTACAATTAGTAGTCTCACTGTGTAGTGAATGGATGAATGTACAGTTAGTATTATCATGTATAGTGAATGGATGAATGTAGTACAGTTAGTATTCTCAATGTGTAGTGAATGAATGAATGTACAGTTAGTATTCCCACTGTGTAGTGAATGGATGAATGTACAGTTAGTATTCTCACTGTGTAGTGAATGGATGGATGTACCGTTAGTATTCTCAATGTGTAGTGAATGAATGAATGTACAGTTAGTATTCCCACTGTGTAGTGAATGGCTGAATGTACAGTTAGTATTCTCACTGTGTAGTGAATGGATGTGTAGTGAATGGATGAATGTACCGTTAGTATTCTCACCGTTTAGTGAATGGATAAATGTACAGTTAGTATTCTCACTGTGTAGTGAATAGATGAATGGCTGCATTTCTCTAGTGCCTTTCTAGCAGTAGCACCACTCAAAAGGCTTCACAGTATAATAATAACTGCATGCATTTTTCAGTATGGGACGAGTAGCCCCAGTGGGAATTGAACCCTTAATCCCTAGCAGTGTTAGTGCCATGCTCAGAGTGCCTAGAACTCTGCGTTCACCATGGTAGTCTAGATATATACCCCCTGTACACATATATAAGGGAGTTATATAAGTGGGTTAAGCAGTCGTCATGCTTCAGCCTCTGCCTTCATCTGAGTCAGGAGCTGCTAGGTTTGTAGGCAGCGAGGAGGTCCGTCGCTGGATTGAACAGATCTGATCTTCACACGGCTGAGAGGTCAGATGGAATCTGACTGTTCTGTTTAGACAGACGTGAATAGCTGAGAGCTGAGCCACAAAGGACTGGAATCTACTTCTCTGTGTTGTTTTGCTTGTGTAAATGCAGCCTACCAAGCTTTCCGCTTCAGAGGGTTCAGAAGATTCAGAAGGTTCAGAAGGTTCAGAAAGACGAATGCAAGAGTTTAACCTCTTAAGCCCGAGCCATATTTTCAGATAATTTGCCTAAAAGTACATACCCAAGTAAATGGAAGATTGCTCCACTTCTACAAGGTCCATTTGCATGTTCTTGGTAACTAGAGACATCTATGGACCTCAGGGAATGTATTGCCAGTATCAGACATATTGTGTCTGTTACTATGCTTGAGTAAATTGTAATGAACCAAAGGAGAATAATACTTAATGACACCATGCTAGCTAATTGACCAGATGTGAGAAATTGCCACTGAGCTCAATCAGCACCTTCTTGAGATCAAGTGTACAAAAAATCTAAGCAAATGAATAAAGGGCAGATGATTTACAGGGGGTTTTGTAGATGCAGTACTGAATTTTTCTTTCAGGTTTGTTCGACCCGTGAGATATAATCACGAAAATAACGTCAGAATTCTTCGCATAGAATATTTTCAGCAGCTTGGACAGAGGCTGGTGTGAGCTGGGTAGTGTAGTTTTATGAAATTTCTACATCAAACGAAAGCCCTGGGTCTCTTCTTTGTTAGGACTACAACGACTTCATGGCAGCATAATTTCCTCGTGTCTAATCCATCTGCTTTCGATGCAATGCGCCAAGATATTTATAAACTCATATTTCATAATGTAATGTAAACAAATGTAGTGCTGAAAATATACACTCTGACTGCTGTTGTAATAGGGTTAGGGTCTTTACTCTTGGCTACATTTGAAAAAGAAACGCAATATTAATTAAAGGGACTGTATTGATTGATTTATGACATGAGATTAATCTTGGTCCGGTACCGGACCGATCAGGCTTAAGGGGTTAAATAGTCCTTGTTCACATATATTCATGATGTATGGAATAAGTACAATGTGATGCTTACTATCCACTCACTCCAGCAGCATGAAGATGATATCAAAAGTAATAACACAATACATTATAATATTGCATATACAAATATGTGATATCTCCTCCACATCATCTCTGCTGAACAAGCGCCCTGACAGACCAGCAGGAGTCGCTATTGCAATGACCAGGACTCATACCCCCACCGGATTCCCATCCGCGATCGTGTTTGTAGGAATATCTGACCAATCCAGAAGTACTGCTGCCGGGAATCAAACACGGGTCTCTCTGGTGGTACAGTAGGCGAGGGCTTAGACCTCTAAAGTCTAAACCACCCAGCCGCTCCCGGACAATCTCCGTTAACATTACTGCTTCCCGAGCATAATTAGCAAGCATAGAATTCACAGAAGAAGAAAAAGATATACTGTAGGAGTGCGGAACAAACAGACTGCCAGACGGTTGTTTAGATGCAATACACGTAACGTCTCATGTTTACTTCCCACTTCCTTAATACAAACTAATACGTCATCACGTCAACCCGTGTGACTACATAACGTCAATGCCCTCTAACCACACCCTGTGCATAACATTGAACATGGAGGTGACAGAATATGAATGTGAATTCTATTGTCCATTATTGTCCCCCACATGCGCCCCCCCCGGAATTCACAAGAACTGGCAGCATGAGCCGTTGAGGACCCCGTAAAATCCTGCCGAAGCGGCTTCGGGTGTCCAGAGTCTGTGTAGCGACGGGACCAGTTACCACCAGAGGGTGGTCTGAGGCCTTAACGGCCAGGGGGAAACCCTGCGTCATGGTGGAACCCGTAGACCCCGGAGGGCGGTCTGAGGTTTTGATGGCCGGAGGGCGGCCGCGCCGCGGCGGCTGAGCTACAGGAACCGGACGGTCCAGGTCCACATGAGCCGGTTTCAGACGGTCCACTGAAATGTGGTCCGGTTTCCCTCCTATTTCGACTACAAATGACTTGTCCCCTGTCTCCAGAACACGAAAAGGCCCCTCATATGGTAGTTTTCTGTCTCTGTAGAAAGCGAAGGAGTTGATTAACGCTTTTATACACTAGCAGCTGTACCATGACGTTGACGCAAACAGGGTCCCAGAATGACAAGGTTCAACAAGCCCTGCTCTTAACTAGGGATGCACCGATCCGATATTGATATTTTTTATAATAAATAACAATTCAGTACATCTATGTGTTAATTTTCTTTCACTAAGTTAGGAAAGTAATGTTTTAAGTCAAGCCTGACGTTGCCTTGCACAAAATAATGATCCCAGTCCCAGATCCCACCCAAAGCCCAGGTATCGGTATCGGCACTGAAAAAGTCAGATCGGTGCAGCCCTACTCTTAACGCCATCGGGAGTTCCAGGTCAGGGCGGTCACAGGTGCCCCGCCTGCCCTCCTGGAGGGTCCTCTGAGCACACATGACACAGGAGTCAACTGAGCCCCCCCTGACGCTGTGCCAGTGTGCCAACCTCAGACAAGGAGGTGAACAGGTACTGCCAGACGCAGAGATACACCCACATGCTTATATCAGGTCAAAGAGCTCCCAAGGGCCACAGTGTCGACACAGATTAACAGCAGGAACGTTGTGTACGAGGACCACCACAGTTTAACCCTTTCACTACCACACTACGCATATGGTTAACCCTTTCACTGCCACACTACCAAACGGTTAACCATTTCACTGCCACACTACCAAACGGTTAACCCTTTCACTGTGACAATACACATAAGGTTAACCATTTCACTGCCACACTACAGAAGGTTAACCTTTCACTACCACAGAAGGTTAACCCTTTCACTAACACACTACATAAGGTTAACCCTTTCACTACCACACTACATAATGTTAACCCTTTCACTACCACACTACGAGAAGGTTAACCCTTTCATTGATGCACTACCAAATGGTTAACCATTTCACCATGACAATACAGCAGGTTAACCATTTCACTGCCACACGACAAATGGTTAACCATTTCACTACCACACTACAGAAAGTTAACCCGTTCACTACCACACTACACATGGTTAACCGTCTGTAGTGTGGTAGTGAAAGGGTTAACCCTTTGTCGTGTGGTAGTGAAAGGTTAACCTTCTGTAGTGTGGTAGTGAAAGGTTAACCTTCTGTAGTGTGGTAGTGAAAGGGTTAAAATGACCAGTCGTATTATGTTGTGATGAGGAAGGTTGCTTAGATGAAAAGCTGGTGAAAGTAATAAATATAGAAATTACATTAATGTGTCATTGTAGACCTGTCTCTCCTCAATTACAAGCTTTATCTGCGGGAAACGTTGCAAAGTCTAGGTGGGTGAGCAATTTACATGAGGTTTTAACCGCATGAGTTAAGTTATTCTTTATTAATCACTGTGGGGAATGTCGTGTATGTGCTTGTGTGTGCTTGTGTGTAGATAGTTCAGTTTCTGTGTCTCTCAATGTTCATTGTTCAAGGCTCTGATGGCCTGGGGGAAGAAGCTTAGCCTAAGCCTCTCCGTCCTAGTAGCTGGGGTTCACAGGCATCTGCCTGACCTCAGCAGCTGGAACAGGCTGTTATTGGGGTGGTGGGGGTCTTTCATTATCCTGCAGGCTCTGGATTTGCACCTCTTGTTGTATAGAGCCTGCAGGGGAGGTAGCGCAATACCCGTGGTACGCTCGGCTGAGCGCACCACTCTCTGTAGGGCCTTCTTGTCCTGTGCCGTGCTGTTCCCATACCAGGCAGTGATGTTTCCGGTCAAGATGCTCTCTGTGTGCGTGAGTGAGTGTGGGTGGGTGTGTGTGTGTGAATGCATACATTCTCATATGTGTACTTCTGTTGGCATGTGCGTACTGCTGGGTGTGTGTATATTGTGAGGTGTGTGTGTGTGTGTGTGTGTGTGTGAACAGTTCCTGACTTATATCAAGGTGAGAACACAACCCAGTTGATCGGGGAACGACTTGTACAGTAGGGGTCAAAATGGCCCCAATTTTAAAGGAACACGCCAACATTTTGGAAAGTTAGCGTACCGTCTTCTCCAGAGAGAGACACGAAGATAGATACCAGTTTCCTCTCTGTGCGTTGAGTAGAAAGCCATCTGACTGCACGTTAGCTTAGCTTAGCACAATGAATGGAAGCGGACATGGCCGGTTAGCCTAAGCAACTAACACCTCTCCCGAAGGTTAACCGGCCATGTCCGCTTCCATTCATTGTGCTAAGCTAGGCTAACGTGCAGCCAGATAGCTTTCTACTGAACGCACAGAGAGGAAACTTGTATCTATCTTCTTGTCTCTCTCTGGAGAAGACGGTATGCTAATTTCCCTAAATGTTGGCGTGTTCCTTTATGTAAACATGCGTGTGTGTGTGTGTGTGTGTGTGTGTGTGTGTGTGTGTGTGTGTGTGTGTGTGTGTGTGTGTGTGTGTGTGTGTGTGTTACATCCTTGATAGAACATAGGATGGCTAAGAGTGTCCTAATGAGTGGACCTTTCTGAGGCTTTTAAATTATTCAGATGGTGCCGGCGTCTGGCAGAGAGAGAGAGAGAGAGAGAGAGATGACAGAAAAAGTGTAGAAAAGAAGAGAGAGGGGAGGTAGAGAGGGACGGAGAGAAGAGAGGGAGAGAGAGTGAGCTAGTAGGACATCTGGCCAGTCTATCTTCGTTAAGACATGTCCTGCTCATGAACCTGTGTCACCTTCTGAAACTCACTGTACGCACGACATACCTGCAACACTCTGTTCTCACACTCACACACACACACACACACGGACACACACACACACACACACACACACACACACACACACACACACACACACACACACACACACACACACACACACACACACACACACACACACACACACACACACACACACACACACACACACACAAACACACACTTCGCATTGACACAAACACGCAAGAAAGATTTACACATTGAAAGGTGGACACACACACACAAACACACACACAGTTTATGCCACACACATCCATCACTCCCTAGAATAAATGACCATCGCACAAAATGCAAATGCGCTTGGCAACAGCGTGCACAGAAACACACCCGCTGAATATAAATAGTATACATATCCTCTGGGAGTGAGACCAGCCTGTCAGTATACATCCGTGCCATCTCTGAGACCAGAGGCAACCCACCTCCATGGGCCACGATACAGAAAGCGTCACCCCCACCCCCTAGCTGCGACTCAGCACCACTTGTTTTAAAATCCTGGGGACAACCCTGGGCATAAAATAAAATATTGTTTGTTTCCTGTTGGTTGGTAGGGGCCATGGGTAGGTAGGGGATTTATTTTATTTTATTCTTTCCCACGGCGACTATGGATAGGGAATTTCTTTATTTAATTAAAATGTTCACAACAACATGGATGCATGTACTCTGCCAGCATGTTTAATATCCATAATACTAAAGGTTTGACTAAGATTTCTATGAAACTTTATTGTAAAAAAAATTATAAAAATAATAAATTCATTTTAATTAATTTTATTTATTAATTAATCTCATAAAATAAATTGGGTCACACCTAAATCGGCAGGGTCGGTCGGCAACCGGAAACAATAATTTTTTTCTTTTAGGCCCTGTTATCTATACTAGCACCTTTTAATTTGACCCTTTTCCAGCTTCAAGTGGAAAGAAGTCATTCATCAAATGTTTGACCCTGAAGAGGCCTTTCACAGACCATTTAGAATGCCAATTTATCCTCCACATACATACATTGAACCTCATTCTCGAACGGACTTACGAGAAAGTTAATAATTTAATTATAAAATAGTCCTTGGGGATTGTGTTCACTTCGATTCTACAGACATCCTTGGAATAAAAATAATTATAATAATAATTACAAATGGTAAATGGCTGCTTTTTTATATAGCGCTTTTATCCAAAGCGCTTTACAATTTGTTACTCACATTTTACCCATTCACTCACACATTCACTCACACATTCACACACCGATGGCGGAGGCAACCATGCAAGGTGCCAACCTGCTCATCGGGAGCAATTAGGGGTTAAGTGTCTTGCTCAAGGACACATCGACACGCTGCCCGGGAGGAGCGGGAATCGAACCGGGAACCTCCGGATTGCCAGACGACTGCTCTACCTCCCGAGCCACTGTCGCCACTGTGTTCACTTTGATTATACAGACATCCTCGGAATGAAATAATTATAATAATAATAAATACAATATTTGTCACTCATTAACAATTATGTTTTACATTTATAGTCATGACTCAATGAGGCATTGTGAGCATTACACACACTGCAAATTACTAAATAAATAAGAACTATACCCAATCACGCGGATATAGTGGAATAGACTAACCAATAGATTAACGAATTCCATATAAATATCTAGCGTATTAACGATGCAGCAGCTGATGCAGGTGAAGATACTGTACATACGGAGCATGTGTGTATGTACAGTATCCTCACAGTATCTCTACATAGTAATTTGGCCATAGGACTGGTTCTCTGCAATAAATCATACAAATTAAAAAATAAACAAAGCCTGCTTTACAAATCACTGAAAACACTGGTGTCGACTGATTTCTTCTGCAGTTTATTATTGCATTTACATGTTGAAATATCTATCCCTTAGAGCAATAACACTTATTTACCTAAAAGCTGTAAATAGTTATGTAATGCCATTAGATGTATTTATTTGTTAACATCTACAGTATGTGGTAACATACACCCAGTGTCTCAAAATACTGACTTGATCACCACCTAATGGCTCAGGATAAGATATAACACCATTACTAAGTAATGTACAATCAATACACACATTTATTTCTAAAGAAAATGTTCTACAGTGGATGGGAGATGGGTGAGTCACTGGGGTGTAACCTACATAATAAGAATTGCATCTGTACATAAAGCATTGCCTGAGTGAGACATGAATTAAGCTACTATACGTAGAAACTTCTTTCATTGAAATACTGTATACTGTAATTGTCCTCTCCTCCTCCTCAGCCTTCAGCATAGGCGGCGGGTGGGACTCGCGCAGAGCGCGCACATTTTTTTCTTTTTCTTTTTTGCTTGCACGCAAACGGTGCTGTCCAGGTTCTGATTTCATACAATACACCCACTAGGCTACTACAGCGAGCCCCACTCATTTCATATAGTGCAAATTAATTGTTCAAATGAAGGCATCCAATATGATTAACTACCTCGCTACAAAGGATCGGCGGGCGGAGATTCAGAACGCAGCAAACCGAACGCGGAAGTGAAACTGTGTTGGGGGAAATATACACGCTGCGGGATCATGTGAATGATGTGATTGGCTACATTATTTAACCTGAGCCTATGCGTGATTGGTTACTGCCTGTACCTGGAATGTTAAACGCTGCCACCGATTGACACTTTCGTTGTTGACACCTCTGCCAGCGGGCTGCAGCACAAGACACACACAATAGCCAGCAGCCTGCGCACATATATTATATATACATTTCAAAATTCCCAGCATAATATTTTGGGTAGGCATAGCCCCCCCTGGCCTAATAGACGCGCCGCCTATGGCCTTCAGTTTCAGATGCAGCTTCCTCTCTCCTCAAAGGCATCTAGTGAAAGACAGGGGGATGTGGTGAGACCCATAGGAGACAGAGAAGAGTTAAGGGCCAGAGGTGAGCAGCAGAGGGAGAGCTCAGAGATGGATTGACACAGTGGGATGAACTAGCAGCAGAGTCTATTGTGTTATTTTATGTTGATATGCCACTGAAGATGTAGTGCTGTAGCTTTTGTCGATCTACCAGCTACATGGGGAAAGAAGCATAACTACTTGAAAGTTACATCATTCTGAAATGAGTTACTGGTAAACTACCACAAGCTACTGGTAAATGTAGATTCACTACTCCACACCACTCCATTTGCCGCGGTAACACACGCGTTTGTGTAATTTTTTCAAGCCTTTAAATGAAGTAATCCCACTAGGGCTGAACGATTAATCGATTTTAAATCGAAATCTCGATTTAAAATGATGCAATTAGCAAATCGAAAAAAATAAAAATAAATCACAATTTCTTTTAATTTTTTTTATTTAACCAGGAAGTCCCATTGAGATTCAAGATCTCCTTTGCAAGTTGTTGTTATTGTTGTAGGAATAGTTTGGGAGAGGGAGGTAAGGGGTTTTAGATTGTGTGTTGTGAAGTTTAGACTTCAGAGAGAGAGTAAAGTAAAGTACAGAAAAAAAGGTACCGCTGGGTACCAGTATTGATTCCCAGGTAAAAAGAAACATTTTCAGGCTCGGTGTCCCGAACAGACCCACTGCGTAGGCCAGATGCAAGCCGCATTTTACAATAAACATCTGTGGGGCTGCTTACATTTTTTTTTTATTATAATCGCAAATTTTATCGCAATCGCAATATCCGTCAGAAAAATCGCAATTACATCATTTCCCAAAATCGTGCAGCCCTAATTCCCACCCATGTACAATCAAGCTTACAGCAAGTACATTCAAATGATTAGCTTAAACCCTTACATTATTACCAACAAATAGCATTCCCTTGAATAAAAACTGAAATATTACCTTGGCTTTGACAAATAAATCATTGGACGAACGACGATTTCCTTCAAGTTGTCATATAATCCGGTATCCGCTGATAACTAACGTTACTTAGCGACAAGGACACATTACTGCAGATAATGTGCCGCACAAGCATTTCCTGTAGGGCATTTCCAGTAATGTACGCCTTTCTGGCTGCCAGAGGCTTGGTTTGGTGACGGGCTTCTCCGGGTCTGCAGCAGGACCCTGTTGGGTTCTTTTGGATCGGCTCACTAAAAAGAGCCGGCTCCTTCGGCTCCCAAGCGGCTCCTCAGATTTGTTGTTAATATATAAAGTTAATAATAATATATTAATATAAAGTTATGTGAAAAATGAATGACTGAAATCAAATGTTTATTATTTATATGACTTTATTTACATACTCAACATGAAGCAGAGTGCTACAAAAAAAATAGTATTATAAAGTACAAGCTTAGCTGTAACAGAAAAAAATAGGAGAAAAACTAACCGGCCCCCAATCAGGAACTCCCGTCGTTCACTTTAAAGAGCCCCTTCATTCATGACCGACACATCACTAGTTATTAGTTACCGAGACTCGTAAGTGAAATTTAATTATACTTATTTTAGAACCTATACATATCAAATTTCACGAGTATTCATCTATATTTAGTCATCTAAAGATGACATGACACGCCACTAGTAGCTGTACCTGTCTGTCTCTCAGTGACATGTCACTAGTAGCTGTACATGTCTGTCTCTCATCCTGACAGGACACTAGTAGCTGTACATGTCTGTATCTCAGCCTGGCATGTCACTAGTAGCTGTACATGTCTGTCTCTCAGTGACATTTCACTAGTAGCTGTACCTGTCTGTCTCTCAGTGACACATCACTATTGGCTGTACCTGTCTGTCTCTCATCCTGACAGGACACTAGTAGCTGTACCTGTCTGTCTCTCAGCCTGACATGTCACTAGTAGCTGTACCTGTCTGTCTCTCAGTGACATGTCACTAGTAGCTGTACATGTCTGTCTCTCAGCCTGGCATGTCACTAGTAGCTGTACATGTCTGTCTCTCAGTGACATGTCACTAGTAGCTGTACCTGTCTGTCTCTCAGTGACATGTCACTAGTAGCTGTACCTGTCTGTCTCTCAGCCTGACAGGACACTAGTAGCTGTACCTGTCTGTCTCTCAGTGACATGTCACTAGTAGCTGTACCTGTCTGTCTCTCAGCCTGACAGGACACTAGTAGCTGTACCTGTCTGTCTCTCAGTGACATGTCACTAGTAGCTGTACCTGTATGATGCATATTGCGCCAGAATATAGCCTGTGCGAATAGAAACAAATATTTGGGGGCACCCTTGCGAGTACTGATTTCAACCCTTTCATTCGCATTTCACTTTTTTTCGAGGAATTTAAACGTTGCGAACTAATCTTGTTGTCCGTTTTCTAGATCTCTCCTCCCTCGGTATCTCTCCGTCTGCCCGAGGAGCGGGGCTGTTAGTTACACACTTGTGCGACTGACACTCACACATGCACATACGGGTACTTGAGAGGTGCTGTCTGTGCTGAAGCAGAGCAGAGCTCATCATAGCTGAGAGAACGAAACGCACAAAAAAAGCATGCATAGTACGACCTGTGTAACATTAAGTTACACTGCTATCTCCTATCTTAATGTTAGCAAGCTAAGCATGCATAGCATGCATGCACGTGTGTTACACTGCTATCGTTAGCAAGCTAAGCATGCATAGCGCGACCCGTGTAACGTTAAGTAACTTGTGTTCCGTGGGGAAAGACCGTTCATCACTGCATACAACTTGGTTTAATCCAAATATCCATTCAGAAACTTTGTATTATGAAATAATTATGGGATGTCTGACTATTTCCCTATACCTTGTTTGGTGCGAGTTCAGCTGACACTGTTGACACGCCCACTTCTAAAAGTATCTCTACTAATAAAATGTAGTTTTTTTTTTCTTTTTTTTTGATCAAATCTTTTTTTATTTTCAAACATGAAACAAAACAACTCACAACATAATAATAATAATAATAATAATAATAATAATAATAATAATAATAATAATAATAATAATAATAATAATAATAATAATAATAATAATAATAATAATAATAATAATAATAATAATACATAAAAAGACACGCGGTACCACGCCGTCCCAGCAGAATCTTTATGTCTCTTGTGAAACTTTTTGAAGGCAGAATATGTTTCTTGTGAAACTTTTTGAAGGCAGAATATGTTTCTTGTGAAACTTTTTGAAGGCAGAATCTATATGTTTCTTGTGAAACTTTCTGAAGGCAGAATCTATATGTTTCTTGTGAAACTTTCTGAAGGCAGAATCTATATGTTTCTTGTGAAACCTTCTGAAGGCAGAATCTATATGTTTCTTGTGAAACCTTCTGAAGGCAGAATCTATATGTTTCTTGTGAAACTTTCTGAAGGCAGCATCTATATGTTTCCTGTGAAACTTTCTGAAGGCAGAATATATATGTTTCCTGTGAAACTTTCTGAAGGCAGAATCTATATGTTTCCTGTGAAACTTTCTGAAGGCAGAATCGATATGTTTCCTGTGAAACTTTCTGAAGGCAGAATCTATGTTTCTTGTGAAACTTTCTGAAGGCAGAATCTATATGTTTCCCGTGAAACTTTCTGAAGGCAGAATCTATATGTTTCCTGTGAAACTTTTTGAAGGCAGAATCTATATGTTTCTTGTGAAACTTTCTGAAGGCAGAATCGATATGTTTCCTGTGAAACTTTCTGAAGGCAGAATCTATATGTTTCCTGTGAAACTTTCTGAAGGCAGAATATATATGTTTCCTGTGAAACTTTCTGAAGGCAGAATCTATATGTTTCCTGTGAAACTTTCTGAAGGCAGAATCTATATGTTTCCTGTGAAACTTTCTGAAGGCAGAATATATATGTTTCCTGTGAAACTTTCAGAAGGCAGAATCTATATGTTTCCTGTGAAACTTTCTGAAGGCAGAATCTATATTTTTCTTGTGTAACTTTCTGAAGGCAGAATCTATATTTTTCCTGTGTAACTTTCTGAAGGCAGAATCTATATGTTTCTTGTGAAACTTTCTGAAGGCAGAATCTATATGTTTCCCGTGAAACTTTCTGAAGGCAGAATATATATGTTTCCTGTGAAACTTTCTGAAGGCAGAATCTATATGTTTCCTGTGAAACTTTCTGAAGGCAGAATCTATATGTTTCCTGTGAAACTTTCTGAAGGCAGAATCTATATGTTTCCTGTGAAACTTTCTGAAGGCAGAATCTATATGTTTCCTGTGAAACTTTCAGAAGGCAGAATCTATCTGTTTCCTGTGAAACTTTCTGAAGGCAGAATCTATATGTTTCTTGTGTAACTTTCTGAAGGCAGAATCTATATTTTTCTTGTGTAACTTTCTGAAGACAGACTCTATATGTTTCTTGTGAAACTTTCTGAAGGCAAAATCTATACGTTTCTTGTGTAACTTACTGCGGGGCAGAAACGATGCTCCTCATCATCCATATTGGATGTGAGCAGAGTATTGACAGACCTGTCTGAAGTGCAGAGTGTACCCGACACACGTCCCGCTCAGCGGCTGATGCTACTGAGTCAGCAGTGTGTTGAGCCACTCTGGCCGTCCGTCTCCGTCTCTGTCTCCTTCTCTCTGTCCTCAGCCCTCTCGGTCCTCAGCCCTATCTGCCCACAGGCCTCATTAATAAGGACGCTCGTCGATTTTCATCTTCAGTAAGTCAAGGCTCCACTTGATTTATAAGGCTGCGTATTTCTTTTACCAACGGTGAACTGAAACGTGCCCCTGAGGATTTCAGTGACCCTCTTTTCCCTGCACTATAAATCTCTGTCATCAATCGAGGCTTTCCCCTCTCTTTCAAAATGCAGGGTTTATTTATTTATTTATTTACATTTAGTCATTTTAACGGATGCTTTTATCCTTTTATATAACAAGTCAGCAGGAGGGGTACGGCTCTGGCCGGTAAGGGTAAGTGGTTCTTCGTCTAGCAGTGTCTAACTTGAGTGCTAGACTCTGAGTGCATAGTGGTATAGACATGGTAGCACCCTAGGTAGTAGTATAGGTGTAACTGACCGCCAAGGGTAAAGATGCCTATCATCTTTACTGTCAGTAAGCTTTGATTTGCGTTGGTCTAGATGATCAATTTCTCTGTATTGGCTCAGAATACTGAGCCCTCTATTTATCTATTTAAGAAAATAATATTTCGGAGCCACTTGTGCATTTTCATTTAGTGTCCACATGGGGGCAGAGCTCGTCTTCCTTTAGTATAAAGTCACAGCTTCCTGTGTGACCAAGGCGGAAGTAACTCAGATAACGACGGAGCAGGCAGCGAATATGTATGATAGAAGGACCTTACTCCAGTTAAATTAACTACCCTTGGTAAAGCGGAATAAGGTATGTCGAACACTCAAATGTATTATTATTATTACTGTTGTTGAAGATATGTTGTTGTATATTTATGTGTGTAACCGCCAAACATTTATAAACATATAAAGTGGTGCACTCACGAAGTAGATTCTAATCAAAGGCACCTGCTGCCGGACAAGTAACGTTATTATATATCATTGTTTTTCCCTGAGTGCCTTTTGTTATGGAAGACGAGTTCACCTTTTAAATATCTTTGAATGCAATTATTTGTTTGAACACTTTGGTATAATAATGAACAACATGTGAACAATATTGAAATGTGAAATATATAACTAATTGTATGTTTGTGTTTGACTGTCCTATGCAGTTTTCACGGTGCAAACGAGGTGCAAACGGGGTGCAAACGGAGCAAATGATGCAACCGTCACTACCTGTACAAACACGGTGCAACTACCAAAGAAAAGCTACAGTACTGCTAAGCTGAAATGCAAGAGAAAAAAGAGAAAATAAATAAAAGCATCTGTACGAAACATAACCGCATCTTTATTTCAACACCAAGCCGGGGGGCAGTTACAGTGAAAACTTACCCACCAGTAAGTGAAAACTTACCGACCAGTGGTGAGCGAAGACTTACCCGACTCTGAAGATGATCAACAGTGAGTAAAACCCATACTCTGAAGATGATAAACAGTGAGTAAACCCATACTCTGAAGATGATAAACAGTGAGTAAAAACCCATACTCTGAAGAGGATAAATGTATTATGAAACCTCATTCTGAAGTGGATAAATGTGAAATAGACCTTACTCTGAAGAAGATGGATGTATTATGAAGACTTTATTCTGAAGTGGATAAATGTACAATGAAGACCATACTCCAAAGAAAATGCATGTATGTTGAAGACCTCACTCTGAAGAAAATGCATGTACAATGAAGACCATACTCTGAAGAAAATGCATGTACAATGAAGACCATACTCTGAAGAAAATGCATGTACAATGAAGACCTCACTCTGAAGAAAATACATGTACAATGAAGACCATACTCTGAAGAGAACACATGTATGTTGAGGACCCTACTAAAGAAAATACATGTACGAAGAGAAGGAAGAATGAGCCTACTGAGTTAACCCTATGCGGTCTGGTATCCATCCCAGCAAACCCACGGACGTGTGGCAACTCCTGTATATCTAATTAACCCTATGCTGTCTGGTATCCATCCCAGCAATACCACGGATGTGTGGCAACTCCTGTATATCTAATTAACCCTATGCTGTCTGGTATCCATCCCAGCAAACCCACGGACGTGTGGCAACTCCTGTATATCTAATTAACCCTATGCCGTCTGGTATCCATCCCAGCAATACCACGGATGTGTGGCAACTTCTGTATATCTAATTACCCTCATGCTGTCTGGTATCCATCCCAGCAATACCACGGACGTGTGGCAACTCCTGTATGTTTAATGAATATTATGCTGTCTGATATCCATCCCAGCAAGTGGAACTCTTAAATACCATCTAGTTATTTGATATTTTGAGTGTATGTGATCAAGCACAATGTCGGCCCAAGAAGACGAAGCTGGCAACCTCTTGGAGTTGGAACAGAACAGAACGGGTGCTCGCCAAAGAACTCTAACCGAGAAAGGAAAAGAAAACCGTGAAGTGGAGGATAAGAGGAATGAGAAAAGCTTATCAGAAGTGGAAGAAGATAGTCAAGGAAGCAAGAGGGAAGCTAAGAACCTTCTGTCCAGCAGAAGAACTTGAAAGACTAAAACAAGACATTCAAGCAAGTTGTGACTTAGTAAGAAGTTTATATGAGTCCATTTTACGTAACCATGCCACGACTCCTGAGATCGCAAATAAAATGGACGCCTGTATTCAGCTGACGACAGACACCCAAGAGCTTGTGTGTAAGCAGCTGGAAACAAAAGAGGAAGATTTTAATGAAAGACTTGAGAAGGAGAGGGTGAGAATAGCTCTGAACAAAGAAGAGTACAGATCTGTATATGGTCACACAAATACTGAAACAATTCACTCTCAACGTTCCAAGGCATCAAACAGGCGGAGGGAAGCTGAACTCGCGGCTAAAGTGGAAGAGGTAAAGGCCATTCAAGTGATCCAGGCTCAGCAAACCAGTCTCCTCCAACTAGAGGGGGAAGAGGCAGCCATGCTGATGGAAATGGAGAAGGTGAAGGTACAGAGTCGACGTAAGCTGGAGGAGGAGAGGATGAAGTTACAGCAGCTACAAGCAGAGAAGGAAGTCCAGGTAGCAGCAGCCCGAGTGAGGGCATACAGTTCGGGAAGTGATCTAGACAACGAAGAAGAAGAAGTCACTGACCATGAAATAAATACTGCTCACCAAAATCCTGAATATAGTGCTCCGCTACATCCTACAGCATTCCAACGTCAAGCATCTCCCAGCGCGACGGCAAACCAAGAGGCCTTCAGTCTAGCCGAAGCAATCACAAGTGCATTAAGCATGAATCGCCTACCTACACCAGAACCAACAATATTCAACGGTGACCCTATGAAATTTGTTGATTGGAAGATGACCTTCATGACCCTGATACACCGAAAGCCTCTCCCAACAAGTGATAAGATGTTTTATCTGAAAATGTACCTTACTGGAGAAGCTCGTAAGTCTGTGGAAGGATTCTTTTACAGAGACTCCGAAGAAGCATATAAAGGTGCCTGGAGAGTGTTGGAAGAGAGGTATGGAAACCCCTTCATTATACAAAGGGCGTTCAGAGACAAGCTAATGAGATGGCCTAAGATAAACACAAACGATCCTCTGGCGCTCCGAGAGTTTGCAGACTTCCTACAGGGATGCACAGAGGCAATTCCACATGTCCGAGGACTGGACATCTTGAACGACTGTGAAGAGAACCACAAACTGCTCAAGAAACTACCTGAGTGGATTGTGCGAAGATGGAGCAGGATCATCGTAGAAGAGCTAGATAAATCTGGAAGCTATCCAAGTCTTGCACACTTTTCAAAGTTTCTGAACAAAGAGGCACGAATAGCTTGTAACCCCATCGCTACCCCACTACTGTTGAACTCCAGAGCCTCAGACGAGAGGTTTTCCAAGAGAGCCAGAGCGTTGAATACAAGCACTCACATAAAGAGCAACATCGTGGAGACACAGTATTCACCCTATAGAGCTAGACCACCTTGCCCAATCTGCAAGAATGAGAATCATGGCATTGCTACATGCACTAACTTCGCATCAAGGTCTATAGAGGATAAGATAACGTACATCTACCAAAATCACCTCTGCTTTGGATGTCTAAAGAAGGGACACTCCAGCAAGGACTGTAAACGGCGACATACCTGCAACACCTGCAACCGTCGTCATCCAACGTGTCTGCACGAAGAGAGGTCACAAGCACCAGAGACAACCCAGAGTGGCACATCTACTGCAAACTACCGGGGCCAAGAAGTCTGCAGAGTCGTGTCTCACACTACAACCCGATGTGCTTCTGCGACCTCAAGCATTGTCCCTGTCCTTGTGTCTTCAGTTCAAGAGCCACAGATAACGGTGCTCACTTACGCACTACTCGACACACAGAGTGATACAACGTCTATCTTAGAAGACCTGCTTAAGGAGTTAAGTGTGGAAAGTCAACCTGTGAAGCTGAGACTCAGTACAATGACTGCTGTAAATACAGTTATAACCAGCAAGAGTGTCAGCGGCCTACAAATCAGAGGACTCCATTCTGCAAACAACATCAGAGTGCCACAAGCCTACACTCGTAGCTTCATCCCAGTAGACAAATCCTACATTCCTACTGGTAAAACGGCGCTACAGTGGCCTCACCTCAAGCATCTCGTAAACAAGTTACCATCACTTCTAGACTGTGAAGTGGGTATGTTAATAGGATGCGATTGTCCCTCAGCGCTAGCTCCACTCGAAGTCATCACAGGCTGTGAAAACGAACCTTTTGCACAGAGGACAGAGCTTGGCTGGAGCATAATAGGCTCATCTAACCCTCATCTGGACCGACAAGGGAGCCAGAGCTTTGTACATAGAGTGTCAGTAAAAGAAATACCAGCCCCGTCTACAACAGATGTCCTTAAAGTACTTGAGTCGGACTTCTCTGAAAGGAACTACGAGGACAAGTACGTGTCTCAAGAAGATGTTCACTTCATACAATTCCTCAGCGAGAACATCAGACAGAAAGAAGATGGACACTACGAGATGCCTCTACCTTTCAAGGGTAGCAGCCCACCATCCCTACCAAACAACAAGAGACTAGCTACAGTCCGCCTCCAGTCTCTAAAGAAGAAGCTAAAGACGGCTAAAGAGTATCACGAACGCTATAAGGCTTTCATGAAAGACATCATCGAGAAAGGTGACGCAGAACTTGACCATACCACTTCATATGGAGAGACCGCTTGGTACCTTCCTCATCACGGCATTTACCACCCTCAAAAGCCTGGCAGGCTACGGGTCGTGTTTGACTGCTCAGCTAAATTCTGTGCAGTTTCCCTAAATGACTGTCTATTGACCGGTCCTGACTTAATCAACTCCCTAATAGGAGTTCTATGCCGCTTCAGAAAGGAAGACGTGGCCATAATCTGCGACGTGGAAAGAATGTTCCACCAGTTCTTTGTCCACCCTGACTCTCGAAAATACCTCAAGTTCCTGTGGTGGAGAGAAGGTGATTTGGAAACGGAACCACAGGAATACAGGATGGCAGTTCACCTCTTTGGAGCTGCTTCGTCTCCTGGATGTGCCAATTTTGGCCTAAGGTACATGGCACACCAACATAGAGAAGACTACCCAGCAGCCTCAGCCTTCATTGAGAAGAACTTCTACGTTGATGATGGGTTAGCCAGCGTTTCATCAGTCGAAGAGGCCAAGAAACTGATCATCGAGGCACAAAAATTTTGCAAACGAGGAGGCCTACGCCTCCACAAATTCAACTCTAACCACAAAGACGTCCTCGACTGTGTGAAACCCTCAGAAAGAGCAACAATCACTGACCCTCTCGAACTTAAGCTGGAAGCGACCCCAACTGAGGATGCACTTGGCCTTCAGTGGTCTATAGACAACGACACCTTCAGCTTCAATGTCAACATGAAAGACCAGCCTTCAACCCGTCGAGGAATCCTCTCCATCGTCGCCTCTCTTTATGACCCACTCGGGTTTGTTGCCCCATTCACCCTAAGCGGAAAACGCATACTCCAAGAACTATGCCGCAGAGGCATAAGATGGGACGATCCACTGCCAGATGACTTAAAGCCACGGTGGGAGGAATGGAAGATCGGGCTACATAACTTAAAGGAATTCACAATCCCTAGATGCTATCACCCACATGACTTCGGCAACATCATCAAGACGGAACTGCATCACTTTGCCGATGCCAGCAGCATGGGGTATGGCGCTTGTTCCTACCTTAGGTACAAAAATGACAAAAATACAGTACACTCCAGTCTTGTGATGGCCAAAGCAAGAGTAGCACCCACCAAGGTCTCAAGCATCCCACGACTAGAGCTCTCAGCGGCAGTGGTCGCAACCAAATTAAGTGTGTTGCTGAAAAGAGAACTGCAGATGAAGATCGATGAAGAATTCTTCTGGACAGATTCACAAGTAGTTCTGGGCTACATCAATAATGAGGCAAGAAGGTTCCATGTGTTCGTCGCGAACAGAGTCCAACTGATAAGAGAAAACACTGACCCAAGCAAATGGCACTATATCGAAACAGCAGAGAACCCGGCAGATCATGCCTCCAGAGGCCTTCAGGCATCTCACATTCCTTCAACAAACTGGATGTCAGGTCCTACATTTCTCTGGGAGCAAGAAGTACATCCCAAACTGAATCCCTTCGCAGACCTACTCGTAGGCGATCCTGAGGTTAAGGCTGTCCAAGCTTTCACAACCAAAGTTAACAGTTGTACAGACATTCTAAGTCGCCTAAATCAGATCTCTTCATGGTCAAAGATCCTGAAAGTAGTCGCAAGAATCAAGAGGCTGGGATCAGGAAAAGTACACAACACCGAACTGGTGACAGTCAAAGAACGAGAAAGAGCTGCCAAAATAGTGATCAAGCTTGTCCAGCAGCAAGCCTTCTCTCAGGAAATTAAGAGATGCCAGGAAGGAGATGCTCTCCCAAGTTCAAGTGCTCTCCATTCCCTTGATCCAATTCTGCATCAAGAACTTCTCTGTGTGGGTGGAAGATTGAGACGCTCATCCCTCAGTCAAGAAATGAAACATCCCATCATTTTGCCAAAAGACAGCCCTATCACCAAGCTAATTACGGCTCATCACCACGCTCAAGTTTGTCACCAAGGCCGAAGTCAAACCCAAATGGAACTGAGAGCAAATGGATTCTGGGTCATTGGTGGGAGCAAATTAGTAGCCAAGCTGATTCACAACTGTGTACGATGCAGGAAACTCCGACGACCTACTGAAGAGCAGCAAATGGCTGAACTCCCTAAAGAGCGTGTGGAAGACTCACCGCCTTTCTCATACAGTGGCATGGACTGCTTCGGCCCCTTTCTGATTAAAAAGGCTCGAAAGGAGTACAAAAGGTATGGCCTGATACTAACTTGCCTAGCTTCACGAGCTGTCCACATCGAGATGCTTGAAGACTTATCAACAGACTCATTCATTAACGCCTTGAGATGCTTCATCAGCCTCAGAGGAGCTGTTCGGCAACTTCATTGCGACCACGGTACTAACTTCGTGGGAGCTAGAAACCAGTTTAAAGAAGCACTCAAACAATGTGACGCCAGTTTACTGGAGATCTTTCTAGCAGAGAAACAGTGTGAATTTGTCTTCAACGCTCCATCCGCCAGCCATGCAGGTGGTGTCTGGGAACGTCAAATCAGGACAGTAAGAAATGTGCTGAACGCCACTATCGCTCTGTGTCCAGGCAGACTTGATGACGCCTCTCTTAGAACACTCTTCTATGAAGCTACAGCTATTGTAAACAGCCGACCACTGACAGTAGATGGTATCAACGATCCTATGGCGCTAGAACCCTTAACACCAAACCATCTAGTCATGATGAAGTCTAAAATCGCTCTTCCACCCCCTGGGAGATTTGTTAAAGAGGACATGTATGCAACCAAGAGATGGCGCAGAGTCCAGTACCTAATCGAACAATTCTGGAGCCGCTGGAAGAAGGAATACCTCCTGAACATTTCTACACGCCAGAAGTGGCACATGATTGCATCTCCAACTGTGATCCTCGAACCGCACGTTTTGCATACTGCGATTCGTTTTGTTTATCACCGCATAGTTTTTATAACGAAACGCAACAATCTTGGGTAGCATTTTACATTTCGCAGTTCGGAATGAGTGAACTCAGCTCTAACATTACTTCCTGACTATGCATCGCTCGTGCTATCGCGCAACGTGATTGGTTGTTTCAAAGTGCCCTACTGTAAAATATGCCATACTTTGTTTACTTGTTTATTGCACAATGTCGCTCTATTTGGTTGGATTCTTATTATATATTATTACTATTGTATTATGCACATCGTTGCGGGCAATTTCATTTTATAAATAAAAAAATACCCGCTGGGATCCAAACCCCGGGCGTCGGCTTGAAAGGAATGGGCATTAAGCACTAGACCACGGTGGGTCTGGGAAATGAAGTGTGGATTCGCGCAAAATGAATTAATATATATACATTTACATACAGATCGTTATACAGTATACTGTGTAGGACGTTGTAGCGTCCGTCTAATGACTTTGCGCCTCCTGGCGGCATAAAATAGAACAGCAGCCTGGGTTCCTAATTCATTTCCGACGTGATATAACCGTGCTCACGTCGCGGCAAAGCGCCCAGGAAAACTAAACGCTTCATCTGTACCACGGCGTAACCTCAAGGTGAACGACATAGTCATCCTCAAGGACAGTAACCTGCCAAGAAGCCAGTGGCAACTATGTCGGGTCGTCGAAGCCACTCCAGAGAGCGACGGTCTAGTACGTCGAGTAAAAATACAGACTGGGGAGCGAAAATATCACTCTACCAGACCTTCAGTCCTCGAGCGACCGATCCAGAAATTGGTACTCCTCCTCGAGAGTAATTAGTATAGAAACGCTTGAATTGTATTATTTTGATGCTATGTGAAATCTAAAAGGAAATCCTGTATGACTAAATTAATTGTTTTGTGCTTATCCGTCATAGCAGGATTTGGTGGGAGTGTAACTGACCGCCAAGGGTAAAGATGCCTATCATCTTTACTGTCAGTAAGCTTTGATTTGCGTTGGTCTAGATGATCAATTTCTCTGTATTGGCTCAGAATACTGAGCCCTCTATTTATCTATTTAAGAAAATAATATTTCGGAGCCACTTGTGCATTTTCATTTAGTGTCCACATGGGGGCAGAGCTCGTCTTCCTTTAGTATAAAGTCACAGCTTCCTGTGTGACCAAGGCGGAAGTAACTCAGATAACGACGGAGCAGGCAGCGAATATGTATGATAGAAGGACCTTACTCCAGTTAAATTAACTACCCTTGGTAAAGCGGAATAAGGTATGTCGAACACTCAAATGTATTATTATTATTACTGTTGTTGAAGATATGTTGTTGTATATTTATGTGTGTAACCGCCAAACATTTATAAACATATAAAGTGGTGCACTCACGAAGTAGATTCTAATCAAAGGCACCTGCTGCCGGACAAGTAACGTTATTATATATCATTGTTTTTCCCTGAGTGCCTTTTGTTATGGAAGACGAGTTCACCTTTTAAATATCTTTGAATGCAATTGTTTGTTTGAACACTTTGGTATAATAATGAACAACATGTGAACAATATTGAAATGTGAAATATATAACTAATTGTATGTTTGTGTTTGACTGTCCTATGCAGTTTTCACGGTGCAAACGAGGTGCAAACGGGGTGCAAACGGAGCAAATGATGCAACCGTCACTACCTGTACAAACACGGTGCAACTACCAAAGAAAAGCTACAGTACTGCTAAGCTGAAATGCAAGAGAAAAAAGAGAAAATAAATAAAAGCATCTGTACGAAACATAACCGCATCTTTATTTCAACACCAAGCCGGGGGGCAGTTACAATAGGCATGGTAGCATGGTACATAGTAGATAGTAGTATAGACATAGTAGCCTAGTATACTGTATAATAGTAGATGACAGTAAGAAGGTTATTTATTTATTTGTATTCAGATATTGATTGAAATCATTCGTTTTTTTGTTGACCGCAGAATCATTGGGCAGGTTTCAGCCGTCTTGATTGTGGTGGGAGGTTTGTTCCACGACCGTGGAGCGAGGACAGTGAATAGCCTGCTTTGTTTCAATTATCCCCCAGGTAGGGAGTGGGTCGCAGGTGGCCAGAAGATGCATGAATGTGTGCAAAACTGTTTAAAGTGTTTGGACGTATGTGAGATTATGTGCTAAATAAGTGTATTTTGGTGAAGTGCCCCTTTAAGGTCTAAAGCAACAATCCTTTTTTAAATGTTTAGCTGCAACCAGCAGTTCTATAGGTGTGTGTGTGTGTGTGTGTGTGTGTGTGTGTGTGTGTGTGTGTGTGTGTGTGTGTGTGTGTGTGTGTGTGTGTGTGTGTGTGTGTGTGTGTGTGTGTGTGTGTGTGTGTGTGTGTGTGTGTGTGTGTGTGTGTGTGTGTGTGTGTGTGTTTTCATGTCAATTGGCTAAAAGGGTGCATGACAATGGAAGTGGCTTAACGCAAAAAGCTTGTTTTACAGTGTTGCCACAGATTTATACTCACCCACATTTCCTAGATGAGGTTGTGTTGTGAGACAGTTTTATAGCGTACATGGAGTCCCAGCTCTCAGCTCTGGTGACAGGTGATGATGATGGAGGCACTACTGTGTTCTAATGGACCCAGGTTCCAGGGTGACACTGAATACCTTCTTTGGGAACTTTCTCAAAGTTTGATTCTGTTGAAATCCAGGGGGATAGAGATAAAGGGGCTTTAGTCATCATGTTCAACAACTACAGTTATTTTGGGCAACTTTACATCTATTAAAGGGGACATGCATTGCTATTTCTTGCACTATTTGGGCAACTTTACACAATTCCTGAGAGTCTATGGAACACATCAAATTTTTTCCAAAAAATTCATTGTTTTATATTTTTTTATCAAGTACTCAAAAGCATAATTTTTCAGCCTCAGGATGTCAGGCTATTTTTGGATGGGCTCCGCCCATAAGCGCTTTGAGTGAGAGTCACCCACAGTCTGCAACTGGCAGAGAGAGAGAGAGAGAGAGAGAGAGAGAGAGAGAGAGAGAGAGAGAGAGAGAGAGAGAGAAGAGAGAGAGAGAGAGAGAGAGAGAGAGGGGGGGGGAGGGAGGGAGGGAGGGAGGGAGGGAGGGAGGGAGGGAGGGAGGGAGGGAGAGGGAGAGAGACACGGAGCATAAAGTTATCTCTCCACTGCTTCCCCACGAGGTCCAGGTTGTGTGTGTAAATGAGAATGTGCCACTGCTTCCCCGCTCGCGGTTTGTTTCCCCGACAGAATCTCCTGTCTCTCTCTCCCTCTCTATCTCTCTCTCTATCTCTCTCTCTCTCTCTCTCTCTCTCTCTCTCTCTCTCTCTCTCTCTCTCTCTCTCTCTCTCTCTCTCTCTCTCCATCTCCATCTCCATCTCCATCTCTCTCTCTCTCTCTCTCTCTCTCTCGCTGCTCGTTGTCTGCCTCGCTCTGTTTGAGGAAGTGAAGATATTTCCACTCGCTCTGCTGTCGCTGTTAACCACAGAGCCAATCAGATCACATATTATTATTATTATTATAATTTTTTTTATTATGTTTTTGTAGATTTTTATTGTTTTTACTACCCGGCAGTCCGGTAGAGAGAGAGAGAGAGGAAGAACGGGAGACAGAGCGGGGGGGAGACATTCGGCAAAGGACGGCGGGTCCGGGAATCGAACCCGGGTCGGCCACTTCGCGACGCAGCGCGTTACATGGTTCGCCACTTGGGCGCCCCCATCTTCCCTTTATTAATTTGCTTAGATTTTCAGGTCTGGTCAATTTTAGTGTAACGGAGGTACCGCAGTATATCCACAGTCACGGGTACAAGTAGTGACGTGGCTGTGGATGGTAAGCGGTACTGCAAGTAAACTCACTCCCCAGAGGCATCCAGACCCGGAAGCAAGAAGTGAATTCACTTCTTGCTTAGTGGTCTGTGATGCCGCCCGCGACGCGGGCGTCCGGGGTTCAACTCCCACTCAGGGCGATCCCTTAACAGGGGTCGAATCGACTAAAAACACAACGCAGACAAGATCACACCGGCTACATGTGGTGCCGTGACCCGGATGCCCTGGGTGGAGTGAGTTTAGGGGGGTGAGTGTAACGGAGGTACCGCAGTATATCCACAGTCACGGGTACAAGTAGTGACGTGGCTGTGGATGGTAAGCGGTACTGCAAGTAAACTCACTCCCCAGAGGCATCCAGACCCGGAAGCAAGAAGTGAATTCACTTCTTGCTTAGTGGTCTGTGATGCCGCCCGCGACGCGGGCGTCCGGGGTTCAACTCCCACTCAGGGCGATCCCTTAACAGGGGTCGAATCGACTTAACACAACGCAGACAAGATCACACCGGCTACATGTGGTGCCGTTAGACCCGGATGCCCTGGGTGGAGTGAGGTTTAGGGGGGTGAGTGTAACGGAGGTACCGCAGTATATCCACAGTCACGGGTACAAGTAGTGACGTGGCTGTGGATGGTAAGCGGTACTGCAAGTAAACTCACTCCCCAGAGGCATCCAGACCCGGAAGCAAGAAGTGAATTCACTTCTTGCTTAGTGGTCTGTGATGCCGCCCGTGACGCGGGCGTCCGGGGTTCAACTCCCACTCAGGGCGATCCCTTAACAGGGGTCGAATCGACTTAACACAACGCAGACAAGATCACACCGGCTACATGTGGTGCCGTGACCCGGATGCCCTGGGTGGAGTGAGTTTAGGGGGGTGAGTGTAACGGAGGTACCGCAGTATATCCACAGTCACGAGGTACAAGTCGTGAAGTGGCTGTGGACGTTAAGCGGTACTGCAAGTAAAACTCACTCCCCAGAGGCATCCAGACCCGGAAGCAAGAAGTGAATTCACTTCTTGCTTAGTGGTCTGTGATGCCGCCCGCGATGCGGGCGTCCGGGGTTCAACTCCCACTCAGGGCGATCCCTTAACAGGGGTCGAATCGACTAAAAACACAACGCAGACAAGATCACACCGGCTACATTAGCATGGTGTTATTCAGTCAAAGATAAAAAAAAATATATATATATATATATATATATATATATATATATATATATATATATATATATATATATATATATATATATAATTGAATTGATATTCTCCTTTGGTTCATTACAATTTACTCAAGCCTAGTAACATACACAATATTTCTGACACTGGGAATACATTCCCTGAGATCCATAGATGTCGCTAGAATCAGAATCGCTAGATACCAAGAACATGCAAATGAACCATTAAAAAAATAATTCTGTAAATGTTTATTCTACGTCTTATGGAATGAATGACAAAAAAAATAAATAAAAAAAATTATTTTAATGGAGGGAGGAGCCACACATTGGCGGGCAAAGAGCCGCATGCGGCTCGCGAGCCACGGGTTGGCCACCACTGCTATAGAACAAACGTATTAATACAATGAAACTTCACTTAACTTGGTCATACATTGGACTTAATTTGACTTAACTTGGTCATACATTGGACTTCATTTGACTTAACTTGGTCATACATTGGACTTCATTTGGTTTAACTTGATGCTGCATGTGACTTAGACTTCCCTTGTTTTATTGGGACATGATTGAGATGTAGATCCAAAACATGTTGTGAGGGCTGCCGCCTGTGGATGTTTGGGTCACTAGCATATAATAGGACGAATAAACACTAAAAAGTTTAAACCATGACACATGTCACTTATTTGTCACTTGGTCTCAACACATGGTATCCTCACCTTGATCTTAACATAATTTTACAAGTTTTGTCTACACTTTATTAACTTGCCTACAGCCCTACACACATCTCAACAATGAACACACCTTGCTTTCATGTTCTATGAACATCCTGACCATAATTGGCATAGACCAAGGCTTTCTCATATTTTGCAACACATTATACAGTGCAGGCACAAGATGTACGTTATTGAGAGTAAATTAGTTTGAATATGGCCACCAGTGATGTCATCGGGGACATTGGATCCTTGTGTTGTGTTAATTACAGCTCCATGCAATTATAAGGTAGCAGTCCCTACAAGGTGTTGCTATTCTCCCATCTACATAATTTCATGGTGCCATAATTAACACAACAGAAGGATCCAATGTCCCCAATGATATCACTGGTGGCCATAATCAAACTAATTTACTCTCAATAACTGTCAAACTAAATGAATGTGTCCAAAACCGTTTAGAGTTTTGGGATGTGTGTGACATTATGTGCAAAATAAATCAGCCTTGTTTTTGGTGAAATGCCCCTTTAAGGTCTGAACTTTTTATTATTATTGTTTTTTTTTTTTAACTGTGACCAGCAGCTCTATAGGTCACTCTGACGGTGGGTTTTTCGGTTGGTTGGTCCACAAATACTCTAGCGTCCACAGGTGTCGCCCTAGGAGGCTAAGACTGGGCATGGAGGTCAGGTGTGTGTGTGTGTGTGTGTGTGTGTGTGTGTGTGTGTGTGTGTGTGTGTGTGTGTGTGTGTGTGTGTGTGTGTGTGTGTGTGTGTGTGTGTGTGTGTGTGTGTGTGTGTGTGTGTGTGTGTGTGTGTGTGTGTGTGTGTGTGTGTGTGTGTGTGTGTGTGTGTGTGTGTGTGTGTGGGTGTGTGTGTGTGTGTTTTCATGTCAATTGGCTAAAAGGGTGCATGACAATGGAAGTGGCTTAACGCAAAAAGCTTGTTTTACAGTGTTGCCACAGATTTATACTCACCCACATTTCCTAGATGAGGTTGTGTTGTGAGACAGTTTTATAGCGTACATGGAGTCCCAGCTCTCAGCTCTGGTGACAGGTGATGATGATGGAGGCACTACTGTGTTCTAATGGACCCAGGTTCCAGGGTGACACTGAATACCTTCTTTGGGAACTTTCTCAAAGTTTGATTCTGTTGAAATCCAGGGGGATAGAGATAAAAGGGCTTTAGTCATCATGTTCACAACTACAGTTATTTTGGGCAACTTTACATCTATTAAAGGGGACATGCATTGCTATTTCTTGCACTATTTGGGCAACTTTACACAATTCCTGAGAGTCTATGGAACACATCAAATTTTTTCCAAAAAATTCATTGTTTTATATTTTTTATCAAGTACTCAAAAGCATAATTTTTCAGCCTCAGGATGTCAGGCTATTTTGGATGGGCTCCGCCCATAAGCGCTTTGAGTGAGAGTCACCCACAGTCTGCAACTGGCAGAGAGAGAGAGAGAGAGAGAGAGAGAGAGAGAGAGAGAGAGAGAGAGAGAGAGAGAGAGAGAGAGAGAGAGAGAGAGGGGGGAGGGAGGGAGGGAGGGAGGGAGGGAGGGAGGGAGGGAGGGAGGGAGGGAGGAGGGAGGGAGAGGGAGAGAGACACGGAGCATAAAGTTATCTCTCCACTGCTTCCCCACGAGGTCCAGGTTGTGTGTGTAAATGAGTGTGTGCCACTGCTTCCCCGCTCGCGGTTTGTTTCCCCGACAGAATCTCCTGTCTCTCTCCTCTCTCTATCTCTCTCTATCTCTCTCTCTCTCTCTCTCTCTCTCTCTCTCTCTCTCTCTCTCTCTCTCTCTCTCTCTCTCTCTCCATCTCCATCTCCATCTCCATCTCTCTCTCTCTCTCTCTCTCTCTCGCTGCTCGTTGTCTGCCTCGCTCTGTTGAGGAAGTGAAGATATTTCCACTCGCTCTGCTGTCGCTGTTAACCACAGAGCCAATCAGATCACATATTATTATTATTATTATAATTTTTTTTATTATGTTTTTGTAGATTTTTATGTTTTTACTACCCGGCAGTCCGGTAGAGAGAGAGAGAGAGGAAGAACGGGAGACAGAGCGGGGGGAGACATTCGGCAAAGGACGGCGGGTCCGGGAATCGAACCCGGGTCGGCCACTTCGCGACGCAGCGCGTTACATGGTTCGCCACTTGGGCGCCCCCATCTTCCTTTATTAATTTGCTTAGATTTTCAGGTCTGGTCAATTTTAGTGTAACGGAGGTACCGCAGTATATCCACAGTCACGGGTACAAGTAGTGACGTGGCTGTGGATGGTAAGCGGTACTGCAAGTAAACTCACTCCCCAGAGGCATCCAGACCCGGAAGCAAGAAGTGAATTCACTTCTTGCTTAGTGGTCTGTGATGCCGCCCGCGACGCGGGCGTCCGGGGTTCAACTCCCACTCAGGGCGATCCCTTAACAGGGGTCGAATCGACTTAACACAACGCAGACAAGATCACACCGGCTACATGTGGTGCCGTTAGACCCGGATGCCCTGGGTGGAGTGAGTTTAGGGGGGTGAGTGTAACGGAGGTACCGCAGTATATCCACAGTCACGGGTACAAGTAGTGACGTGGCTGTGGATGGTAAGCGGTACTGCAAGTAAACTCACTCCCCAGAGGCATCCAGACCCGGAAGCAAGAAGTGAATTCACTTCTTGCTTAGTGGTCTGTGATGCCGCCCGTGACGCGGGCGTCCGGGGTTCAACTCCCACTCAGGGCGATCCCTTAACAGGGGTCGAATCGACTTAACACAACGCAGACAAGATCACACCGGCTACATGTGGTGCCGTGACCCGGATGCCCTGGGTGGAGTGAGTTTAGGGGGGTGAGTGTAACGGAGGTACCGCAGTATATCCACAGTCACGAGGTACAAGTCGTGAAGTGGCTGTGGACGTTAAGCGGTACTGCAAGTAAAACTCACTCCCCAGAGGCATCCAGACCCGGAAGCAAGAAGTGAATTCACTTCTTGCTTAGTGGTCTGTGATGCCGCCCGCGATGCGGGCGTCCGGGGTTCAACTCCCACTCAGGGCGATCCCTTAACAGGGGTCGAATCGACTAAAAACACAACGCAGACAAGATCACACCGGCTACATTAGCATGGTGTTATTCAGTCAAAGATAAAAATATATATATATATATATATATATATATATATATATATATATATATATATATATAATTGAATTGATATTCTCCTTTGGTTCATTACAATTTACTCAAGCCTAGTAACATACACAATATTTCTGACACTGGGAATACATTCCCTGAGATCCATAGATGTCGCTAGAATCAGAATCGCTAGATACCAAGAACATGCAAATGAACCATTAAAAAAATAATTCTGTAAATGTTTATTCTACGTCTTATGGAATGAATGACAAAAAAAATAAATAAAAAAAATTATTTTAATGGAGGGAGGAGCCACACATTGGCGGGCAAAGAGCCGCATGCGGCTCGCGAGCCACGGGTTGGCCACCACTGCTATAGAACAAACGTATTAATACAATGAAACTTCACTTAACTTGGTCATACATTGGACTTAATTTGACTTAACTTGGTCATACATTGGACTTCATTTGACTTAACTTGGTCATACATTGGACTTCATTTGGTTTAACTTGATGCTGCATGTGACTTAGACTTCCCTTGTTTTATTGGGACATGATTGAGATGTAGATCCAAAACATGTTGTGAGGGCTGCCGCCTGTGGATGTTTGGGTCACTAGCATATAATAGGACGAATAAACACTAAAAAGTTTAAACCATGACACATGTCACTTATTTGTCACTTGGTCTCAACACATGGTATCCTCACCTTGATCTTAACATAATTTTACAAGTTTTGTCTACACTTTATTAACTTGCCTACAGCCCTACACACATCTCAACAATGAACACACCTTGCTTTCATGTTCTATGAACATCCTGACCATAATTGGCATAGACCAAGGCTTTCTCATATTTTGCAACACATTATACAGTGCAGGCACAAGATGTACGTTATTGAGAGTAAATTAGTTTGAATATGGCCACCAGTGATGTCATCGGGGACATTGGATCCTTGTGTTGTGTTAATTACAGCTCCATGCAATTATAAGGTAGCAGTCCCTACAAGGTGTTGCTATTCTCCCATCTACATAATTTCATGGTGCCATAATTAACACAACAGAAGGATCCAATGTCCCCAATGATATCACTGGTGGCCATAATCAAACTAATTTACTCTCAATAACTGTCAAACTAAATGAATGTGTCCAAAACCGTTTAGAGTTTTGGGATGTGTGTGACATTATGTGCAAAATAAATCAGCCTTGTTTTTTGGTGAAATGCCCCTTTAAGGTCTGAACTTTTTATTATTATTGTTTTTTTTTTTTAACTGTGACCAGCAGCTCTATAGGTCACTCTGACGGTGGGTTTTTCGGTTGGTTGGTCCACAAATACTCTAGCGTCCATAGGTGTCGCCCTAGGAGGCTAAGACTGGGCATGGAGGTCAGGTGTGTGTGTGTGTGTGTGTGTGTGTGTGTGTGTGTGTGTGTGTGTGTGTGTGTGTGTGTGTGTGTGTGTGTGTGTGTGTGTGTGTGTGTGTGTGTGTGTGTGTGTGTGTGTGTGTGTGTGTGTGTGTGTGTGTGTGTGTGTGTGTGTGTGTGTGTGTGTGTGTGTGTGTGTGTGTGTGTCTGTGTCTGTGTGTGTGTGTGTGTGTGTGTTCATGTCAATTGGCTAAAAGGGTGCATGACAATGGAAGTCGTTTAACGCAAAAAGCTTGTTTTACAGTGTTGCCACAGATTTATACTCATCCACAGTTTTATAGCGTACATGGAGTCCCAGCTCTCAGCTCTGGTGACAGGTGATGATGATGGAGGCACTACTGTGTTCTAATGAACCCAGGTTCCAGGGTGACACTGAATACCTTCTTTGGGAACTTTCTCAAAGTTAATGTGACCAAGTCCTATGACAGGGCTAAATGTTTTTATTCTAAAATGTTCTATAGCCATTTAAAAAAGAAAAAGTTAAAGTAGATATATTAATAATAAAACTGTCACCAGAATCTTTTTTATAACAAACACCTCATTTTGTGAGGACATTGCTATTAGAACTGTGTAAAAAAAAAAAATATTAAGAACAAGTACAATTATGTTAATTCAGTCACAACAAGTTTATTGTGGAAGGTTAATGTCAGGAATGTAATTTTTTCAGCTTCAGATGTGTCATTTGATTTGTTGTAACTGTTTAAGTGCACCCAAGAAACGGTGTTCTTGAAAACCGTTGCCATGGTGACGATTTTCAGAAACTCTGTTTTTAAAAACACACTGTGTCATTTGTGTGGACGGGTGAAACCCTTATGGAACATGCTGAAATCATGACCAATGGCCCTGTCCACATGTATATGTATATTTTTTAAAACAGGTATTTTCTCTG
>NC_140182.1:32679752-32739752 GCF_963971535.1 Notolepis coatsorum | reverse complement strand
TTTAACCATTTATTTAACACATTCGCTGCCACGCTTATATCCATCAATGTTTGATCACTGCCACCAGTCTAAGCCTATGGAGATGTTTAGCTTCTTTGCAGGGCTATAACTTTTTAAATTGTATTGCTAAATTGACATTACTATGGCCCATTCAACATCGATTATCTATCGTTCAGGATGTAGGAACGGTTTACTTTTTCATTCACAGGTTCATACGAAAATACCGTCTAGATTATAAATATGTTTTTATCGTTTTCTGCAGTAATTCCTAGAACGTGAGATATAGGCATAAACGCATATATAGATTATCAAATGCTGTTTGTTGGCGTTACACGCTATATTAAACATTTCAACTGTACATGATCCTAAACGTTATGACTGATCATGCGCGGGTGAACGGGGGGGGGGTCGTTTATAATTCCGTGATCGTCGGTAAATGCTTTATGTAGTATGGGTGATATATTGATCGGAGCAGTTTGCATGGATAATAATAAACAAACAGGCTGAAAGTAACGTCAGCGTCCTCTTACCGTTGGGCGATGAGACTTGAGCAAAAACATCCCACTTATTTGACGGCGATCGCCTAAATCCATTTCCGGTTTGTATAATCATAATACACGGCCAAATCTTATCGATTTCTGCGTTATGGCAGCGATCGCTACACAGGGACGTGTGTATACAGTCCCGCAACAATAAGCGAGTGGCCGGACGCATTTCGGAGACGCACCGAGATCCAACCGGCCATTTCCGGTTTGGCAACTTGCCGATCATCCACCAGGGGGCAGTATTGAAGCGTTGCAGAGTTGTGCCGGCTCACACAGCACAGACCAGGCTCTGTGAGGGAAATATGAATACTATGGCTAAAAAATTAAATATGATCAAAATAACGTTGTACGCCGTGGAATGGCAGAATTAGCATGAACTTGAATCACGTTATACGACGTTTTTGGCGCAGGATGTGTTAAATTAGGGTTAGGGTTGGGGTTAGGGGTTAGGGTTAGGGGGTTGATAACAAGCTTATGGCACACAGTGTTATTTCTTCTGCTCCATGCTGCTTTTCAAAAGACATCCACTCGCTCCTCTGGATAGCGCTGAATAGACCCTATACCTGGCTGTACTCCCTCGTGGATCCGGTCTTCTTCACATCTCTCTACCGACTACCAGACCGACGCCAACCAGCTCGGCTCCCCCTAGTGTTAGTCCTCCAACGATGCTTTGCACAAAAGAAAAACCAATAGTATATGCAGAGCAGCAGAGCCGCAGAGCCTGGAACACTATTCTACAAACGTGTCTATCTGCAGAGCAGCAGAGCCGCAGAGCCCGGAACACTATTCTACAAACGTCTAATGTGAAATATATAAGCATGTAAGCAAAACTAGATTTTAGGTCTGTGATGAAAAAGGGCCTCGCGGGAAGGGGGGCCTCGCTGTGTGCAGGGCCGCACTGCTCGCACACCCCCTGAGGCGGCCCTGCACACAGGTATGTTAAAAAAGTCATCGTGTTGCTTTTCAAAACACCAGTGTTTTTATGAAGGACAGCACATCATGTGCCAACTCTTTTTTTTTTATCTACCTTTTCTCCCTATTTTTCTCCCATCCCAATTTCGTATTATACAATTCTACCCTCCCCTGTCTCGAACGTTGTTAGACCATGCCTCCCACTGGTCGGCTGCAATGTGGACCAAGCCTTGCATCACGTGTCCCCTCCGGTACACGAGGAGGCAGCTGTCACATCTTTTCACCTGTACAGCGCAATCTCTCAGCGGCGAGGAGTACCGCGTGGGAGGCTCACGCTGCCCCCGTTGCTTCCTGATTCTGCTGTACAGGCGCACCAACCGACCTGTAGGAGTCGCTGTCCACAACGTCCAATCCCCACCCACCGGCTTTTCCCACCCCCTAATACTGCCAATTGTATTAGTATGAACGACCAGCCAAGCCGGAAGCAACGCCGAGAGCTGGGCTAGAACCCAGCATATCCTGCGTTAGTGGCGAGCGCCTTGCCCACTGTGCCACTTAGCCGCCCATCATGTGCCAACTCTTAAAGAAGAGTATAAGCATACAGTTTAAAAAGTAAGGTGTGTGTGTGTGTGTGTGTGTGTGTGTGTGTGTGTGTGTGTGTGTGTGTGTGTGTGTGTGTGTGTGTGTGTGTGTGTTTGTGTGTGTGCGTGCGCATGTGTGTGTGTGCGTGCGTGTGTATGTGCGTGTATGCGCGTGCGCATGGTAGATGTTTGTGTTTTTCTGGGAGGGTTAGACAAAGAGACAGGAGAGAAGGTGACATGAATTAATAATTGAGAGATGAAGGTGAGAGCGGGTCTTTTCATATATATTCAAAAGTTTACAGTGGGGGCTTTTTTGGGGGGAGAAACTTCTAGTCTTCATTGTTGCCACTGTCAGCAAATGCATAACTCGGCTCCTTAGCCCTAGTTAAAAGGAGGAGTAGAGCTTTCATGTTCCTGAGAAAGGACATTCTCCTCCCTCCTCCCTCTCATCCCTCCCTCCTCCCTCCTTCCCTCCTCCCTCCCCCCTCCCTCCTCCATCATCCCACATCCCTCCCTCCCTCTGCACCTCTCCATCTGTCTCTCTCCGTCTGCCAGAGCTGCTAGAACAGACAAAGCGCTGGAATCAAGCAGGTGAACGATGGAGCCACAATGAATCAATGACCAGGTAGATTTTATTTTACAACCAATGCAGTGGTTCTGAACCTGGGGTATGGGGACGCCCAGGGGGTCCTCGAAGGGGATCCAGGTGGTCCCCATACAAATAGGAAATTGTTGAATTCACTAGAGGTTAACACAATGAGCGAATATATAAGATTGACCGCTCTGATCATAGGTTTAATTTCCCCCATTATTCTCTTCGACTACAATATAGACAGTTGTTTCATCTCCGAGACAAGATCTTAGCAATCGGGGGGAAGGGACTTATGTGTGTCTCATACAAGATCCTCGTCCGTACATACAAGTCCCTCTATGCCCTTTCCCCTCAGTAGGCTACCTAGCTGACCCTCGACACCCCCTCCATGCCCTTTCCCCCCAGTACCTAGCTGACCTCCGACACCCCCCTCCATGCCCGTTCCCCCCAGTACCTAGCTGACCCCGACACCCCCCCTCCATTCTATCTCAAAATTGTCCTTTTTGACCAAATGAACCATTCTATGTTGTCAGTCGTTTACCGGTGACTTCAAATATGAAAGAAAAACAACGGTATCCATGACAGTACAGATAAATCCTCGTTCAGAGAGATAGGGGTCTAGTGAAAGATCCCTTCCACACATGTTCTACTGTATTTAGAAATGTTGTATATTGAATAACAATTAATTTGGTATGGTTTCTTTTTTTATTGTTTTGATTCTGTTTATTTTTGGGCTTTCTGTATTTTTTCACCCATCCAAATTTAATCGTTATGCCAATTCCCTCCCTGGTTGTTGCGCGCATTGCGCCACTGTCGGCCTGGGGAGGGTGTACCACATGTGGAGTCGCCAGCCGCTTCTTTTCACCTGACAGCGAGGAGTTTCACTGGGGGAATGTAACGCGCGCTATTTCCCCCAGATCCCCTCCCTGCTAAAAAGACCGACCAGTAGGAGTCGCAGTTTACAATGACCAGGACACATACCCCACCAGCTTCCCACCCACTAACACTGACCTAGCCGGAGGTACCGCTGACAGCTGGATTAGATCCCAGAGTCTCTGGGGTGGTAGGCGAGTGCTTAGTCCACCGCGCTACCCAGCCGCCCAGTTTGGTATGATTTATTCACCAAAAACGCTCAATAAACTACTGAAAACACAAAACATCTGTCACCTCAGCTTTCACTGGTCTCACTCTCACGCAAAACTAAAAACTATTATTTCAGAGTAGGTGTGTGAAATTCATTAATATAATGAATGTGCAAGCTAATCGTACATATATGGTTTCAATAAATTATTCATTAGATCATTAATTAGAGTTTGTAAGATTAGCAATTTTAGGTTAAACAGGTCCTGGACTTTGAAAATGAAGTGGAGCACACAACACACACACACAACATACACACACACACACACACACACACACACACACACACACACACACACACACACACACACACACACACACACACACACACACACACACACACACACACACACACACACACACACACACACACACACACACACACACACACACACACACACCACACACAACACACACACACACAACATGTCTCTCACCAACGGCATCTCTTTCTATCGCAGGTCTCACTTATCTTGCCCAAAGTTTTGATTCCAGAGTAGGTAAGCTGAATTAGCAATAATTCACTGGATAAAGTAATTCACTTGTAAAAATGCACTGTGCGTTTGCTTGAAAAGTCGATACATTTGTATTGCCCTGCAGTGACATGGAGGTGTGTTTGATTTGTATCACGGGCCCAGGAGAGCGGGCAGCGGGCCAAGATGAATCGATAAGTGAATTCAGTCTGGGGGCCGGAGTCTTGAGTTTGACACATGTCCACTATAGCATAATTGGTATTACACTGTGGTTGTAAGGCCTGAGTGCTGGTATTACACTGTGGTTGTAAGGCCTGAGTGCTGGTATTACACTGTGGTTGTAAGGCCTGAGTGCTGGTATTACACTGTGGTTGTAAGGCCTGAGTGCTGGTATTACACTGTGGTTGTAAGACCTGAGTGCTGGTATTAGGGGGCTGTGGATTTGTGTATAATTTTCTAGAAAGCACAATATGATGAACTGGTATGTTATTAGCTAATCATTTCATATTGTACTGATTATAATACTTCATATGAAATCTATTTCAGTCCATGAAGTTAATTCTATGCTTCTTATTGTGTTAACCCTCAAGTCAACCTTAAAAAAACCCACTACCTGTCTCCTTAGTGACCGAAACTGCGATCTCAGTAAAAACATATCTTTTTCATGTATTGTTCCAATTTTCTTTCATGAATATCATTATTAACTTAAGTCCTCACCATACATATCGAATATTTATTCATTTTCAGGATTTTAACCATTTCTTAAATTAGGGTTAGGGTTGGGGTTAGGGTTGGGGTTAGGGTTGGGATTAGGGTTAGGGTTAGGGTTACCCTAGGGTTACCCTAACCCTAACTCTAACCCTAACCCCCTAACCCTAATCCTAACCAGTTCACATGCTTAATAGTTAAAAAAAAATAAAAAAGGGATTAAATGGCTGCTTTTTTTATATAGCGCTTTTATCCAAAGCGCTTTACAATTTGTTACTCACATTTTTACCCATTCACACACCGACGGCGGAGGCAACCATGCAAGGTGCCAACCTGCTCATCGGGAGCAATTAGGGGTTAAGTGTCTTGCTCAAGGACACATCAACACGCTGCTCGGGAGGAGCGGGAATCGAACCGGGAACCTCCGGATTGCCAGACGACTGCTCTACCCCCCGAGCCACTGTCGCCACTGTTATTGTAATGTGAGTCCAAGATGTGATACTGAGCTACTTTTTTGGCATATACATAAAATATAGCCAACGCTATCCACAAACACATGTACAAAAAGGGCTTTTTGACCAGAACTGCGACAAGGGTGACTGGAGGGTTAACCTACAGTAGCCTACAGTGGTGTAGGTCTATACCATTCTCATGACGTCACAGTAAAATAAATGCTAGTGCACTTAGCATTGCTTTGTGAAATACAGTGTTTTTTTTGTAATCCTAGGCTGCCTCTCGTCTGAGTCTCTGTTCCCACCACATCTCTGACAGGTCAAGTGTCAAGTTCCTTTATGAATCCCCTTGGGGAAATGCAGCACAGTTCATACCAGTAGACTAGATACATATTTGACCGTTTAAAAAAAGGGTATTGCCAGGGATGTCGTCATTACCTTCCTTGCAGTTCCAATGGGAAAAGCCATGTGGTACCGCGCATGCAGAATTAGAATTGAGTTTTCCTTCGATTTCTATGTCCTCACTGGGCTGTAGATCCACAGGTGCAAGAGGGAGTTTTTATTCATCTTTTTTATCATTGGAATATGAAGGCTGTAGAAAATGTAGAAGGCTGTAGAAAAGAAAAAAAAATCCCACCCACTATACACAGACTTGGCTGACAGAAGGAGCACGTTCAGTGCTAGACTAAGACTTCCAAGTTGTAACACTGAACGGCACAGGAAGTCCTTCATTCCGACAGCCATCACACTTTATAACGCATCACTGTGCCTCACTGCATCACTGAGCACAGGGTGACAGTACTATCTTCCTGGACTTTTACTTTTAAACCGACATAGTAAAATGTTACACTTACTGATATTTATGTCTATTTTGACTGTATATTTTATATTAGAATGTAACATAGGAAATGTATATCCCGGACCGTATTTTATTGTCAGGCTTATTTAAATTTTTATTCTTATTTGTGACTTTTGTTTTTGTCTACCTAAATGTTTACTGTTTACTGTGAGCGATTTGTAGTGCCAAATTTCCCTCGGAATGAATAAAGTATTTCTATTCTATTCTAAATGTAGCAGAAAATCCAAACGGCATGTAGCCTATGCTGTCCTTCCCCATCTGCCATGTAAAACACTCCAGAGGAGACCCAGAGGAGACCCAACATGGCTGAGAGTGACGTGGGGAGTTTGACCCCCTAATACAGGGGTTCTCACCGTGGGCAGCTAATCAAGTTTCACATTTCAGTATGTGATGTAAAACTGTGGAATTCTCTACAGAATGATTTGTACAAATATCTTTCAGTTCAAGAAAATGTATAAAGAAAGAACAATATTAGACTTTAGACCTATTTATTTATATGTATCACTATTTATATTTTTAAGAGGGGAGGAGACAGAGAATTGCCTTGTACATCAATATGTACCAATGCACAAGTCTGCGGGTGGCCAGTGCAGAGCAGCCAAAGCTTGAGCTACAGGCCAGCAGCAACATGTGGCTCCAGAGGCAGGCGTCTCGACCACCACTACACACCATCTCTGGACCATGTTCCAGAGACTCACACACACACACACTTTGTCCATCTCCTTCTGCCTCTCCATCTGCCTGTGCGCTAGAACAGACTCAGGGCTTGTAAATGGCTGCATTTATATTGCACCTTTTATCTAACGCGCTTTACAATTTGCCAACCTGCACATCGGGAGCAATGAGGAGTTAAGTGTCTTGCTCAAGGACACTCCGACACGCTGCCCGGGAGGAGCGGGAATCGAACCGGGAAACTCCAGATTACCAGACGACTGCTCTACCTCCTGAGCCACTGTCGCCCCCTAATCACGCTTGTATCAATGAATGTGTGATGAGTGAATGAGTACACATTTTATAAAAAGAGAGAGGTTCTATCAGTCTCTGTCTCTCTCTCTCTCTCTCTGTATCCCTCTCCCTATGTCTCTCTATGTCTCTCTATGTCTCTCTCTCTCTCTCTCTCTCTCTCTCTCTCTCTCTCTCTCTCTCTCTCTCTCTCTCTCTCTCTCTCTCTCTCTCTCTCTCTCTCTCAGGTTCTTCAGTGTCAGTCTGTCCAGGCATTAGACTTCAAGGAGGTGGTGTGTGTGTGTGTGTGTGTGTGTGTGTGTGTGTGTGTGTGTGTGTGTGTGTGTGTGTGTGTGTGTGTGTGTGTGTGTGTGTGTGTGTGTGTGTGTGTGTGTGTGTGTGTGTGTGTGTGTGTGTGTGTGTGTGTGTGTGTGTGTGTGTGTGTGTGTGTGTGTGTGTGTGTGTGTGTGTGTGTGTGTGTGTGTGTGTGTGTGTGTCACACGCAGCTCTCTGGTAATAAGGGACATTCATCATGTAGACTCTGCACAGTGCTGCTCCTCCAACACGCCACACTGCGCTCACTGCTAGATGTCTCACTCTGCCAGTCCCACAATGCAGCAGCAGATGCGGCTCAGTGGAGTGTAAGGGGACCCAGGGAGGGCCAGGAGTGTGTGTTTCTACAGGATGTTCCTGTGTGTGTGTGTGTTTCTACAGGATGTTCCTGTGTGTGTGTGTGTGTGTGTGTGTGTGTGTGTGTGTGTGTGTGTGTGTGTGTGTGTGTGTGTGTGTGTGTGTGTGTGTGTGTGTGTGTGTGTGTGTGTGTGTGTGTGTGTGTGTGTGTGTGTGTGTGTGTGTGTGTGTTTCTGTCAGGATGTTCCTGTGTGTGAGTGTGTGGGTGTGTGTGTGTTTCTACAGGATGTTCCTGTGTGTGAGTGTGTGGGTGTGTGTGTGTTTCTACAGGATGTTCCTGTGTGTGTGGGTGTGTGTGTGTTTCTACAGGATGTTCCTGTGTGTGTGTGTGTGTGTGTGTGTGTGTGTGTGTGTGTGTGTGTGTGTGTGTGTGTGTGTGTGTGTGTGTGTGTGTGTGTGTGTGTGTGTGTGTGTGTGTGTGTGTGTGTGTGTGTGTGTGTGTGTGTGTGTGTGTGTGTGTGTGTGTGTGTTGAAGTCCCTGTCTCTGTTGAACTTATCACAGACCCCTGTGTGGTTGTGAAGGCCAACATCACAACACCGCAGGAAGAGACTGTCGAACTGCACAGAGACTCTGCAAGGAGGGTTCTGCTTAGCATGAAGCAGTCTGAGATCAGGCAGCACTGGTGTGGACTCAGACTACAGGGAAAGATAGCTTGTTTGGAGTTTGCTGACCAGTCAGTCTCACACTCAGTGTATAAGAACGCCGCTGTTGGTGAGGATGTTTTAAATTTTACCATCAAAGCAAGACTGCAGGTATTACCCACTCAATACAATCTGTCCACTTGGTATCCTCAGACTCACAGTACATTCTGTTTAAACCATCAGGATTCACAACACCTAGAATCCATTGCACACATAACAAACGGATGTAGGGATGCACCGAATGGGAAATTCTTGGCCGAAACCGATACCGAAAATAGGAAACAGTTGGCCGAAAACCGAATGCCGAAAGGCCGAAAATGATTCATAGAATAGAATTTTTTTTACCAATGTTGTTCAGCTACCTGATTATGGATAAATATATGATTATGGCAAAACTTAACTTAAATAATAAATAATCACTATTATTGGTCTTTTTGTATCACAAACAGTACTGTATTTGCAAATCTGGTATGTCATAAATGTATAGATGTAGCAGTACTGTCTATCTGTATGTCATGTATGTCATATATGTCCTGATTAATTGAAAATGGGGGACCCTGATGTAAACAAGATGAAAGTCTTTCTCTGGTCTGCATCCCCTTAACAATTGTGTGTATTGAGCTGTACTGTATTGTACCCATTCTGCAATCTGTTAATAACGTTTTCAATCAATCAATCAATCAGAGAGAGAGAGAGAGAGAGAGAGAGAGAGAGAGAGAGAGAGAGAGGCGGACATCTGTGCTCTACTGAGTGCACCTTTCTAGTCCCCAGATGAACGTGCTCTCTTTGACACAGTAGACGTGACAGACAGCGTCAATGTGAGAAACACAATCCATCCCCCTCTCGGTCTGAATAATATGCATATTAGATCACTCAGTGATTAACCGCGACGGGCATATAGTAAATAAGGATAAAGCATGTTAAAGACGCATTTATTGGACTCGTTGCGCGCAGAGTTTACATAGAAACAGCGCGACTCCCGAGTCCCAAGAGGAGTATCACGCAGGACTGAAGAGCTCACAGCGCGCATGTAATGACTGAATCCGCGTTTTGATGACATCATCACAACAACACGCGTTAGGTTACAGGTTGTTTCTGTTTCGGTGATATATTTTCTGTGAAAAAACTCTTTCGGCCAAAAGCCGAAAGGCCATTTTTGGCCATTTTCGTCCGGAAACTTTCGGTGGCCGAAATTTCGGGTGCATCCCTAGATGTAATGCATACAAACACCTGTACATCGCTCGTCATGACCGTATTGTGGACATTGTGTCTTATGTGGTACGGAACATATCACCATCTAGTGCAGCAATGTACAAACATGCCAGAGTGAAACCAGAGTGGTTTGGCTTTACCAACGATGTTTTTGCTAACATACCAAATACACCGGATGTTGTTTTTGTTGACACCAGCCACAGGGAGGTGCTGGTCATAGAAGTAGGCTGTACCTTTGATCTGTACATGGACCAGGCCTTCCGGGACAAGTATATCAAATACCAACCACTGCTCAGTGTGATGACTGACCTTGGGTATAGGTGTAGATATGGTGTACTTGTGTTCGGAAGTCTTGGCCATGTACACAAATCCACCATGACCAGTCTGAGAATTGCTGCAATGTCTAAAAGAAAAGCCAAACAAATTGCCAAATATTGCTCTGTCTCAGCTATTATTGGCAGCTTAGCCACGTGGAGAAGGAGGTGCTATGTGTACCCTTAAGTGTTCAGTGCTGCTTGGCCCCGATACATTTGATTCCCTGTTTATGTAATATAATTTGTGGAACCAAATAAAGTATTAAAATGTGTGTGTGTGTGTGTGTGGTTGTGTCTACACTCTACAGGATGTCCCTGTGTGTGTGTCCACAATATGTGTGTGTGTCCACAATATGTTCCTGTGTGTGTCCACAATATGTTCATGTGTGTGTGTGTGTTCACAATATGTTCATGTGTGTGTGTGTGTGTGTGTGTGTGTGTGTCCACAATATGTTCATGTGTGTGTCCACAATATGTTTGTGTGTGTCCACAATATGTTCATGTGTGTGTCCACAATATGTTCCTGTGTGTATGCACTGTGCATGTATACTGTGTGTGTGTGTGTGTGTGTGTGTGTGTGTGTGTGTGTGTGTGTGTGTGTGTGTGTGTGTGTGTGTGTGTGTGTGTGTGTGTGTGTGTGTGCGTGTGTGTGTGTGTGTGTGCGTATGTGTGTGTGTGTGTTCATGTGCATTTGTGCTCACGTGTATGTGATTGAGTGTGCAGGAATATATAGTGAATTCCTTTGTGTGTGTGTGCGAGTGTGTTGGGGGAGTTTGAGTCTTCTCCTTGAGACAGGTAGGGAGGTGGTTGATTGAATGAACATTTTATTAACAGATTGCAGAATGGGTACAATACAGTATGGCTCAATACACACAATTGTTAAGGCGATGCAGACCAGAGAAAGACGTTCGTCTTGTTTACATCAGGGTCCCCCATTTTCAATTCATCATGAATTGTAAGTAAGGGTGCAATTAGCACCGTGCAATCCATTCTTTGTGGATCTAGCCCAGAGTAACACAGAGTAATACACAGAGTAACACACACAGTAACACACACAGTAACACACACAGTAACACACAGAGCCCGGTCCTCCCTCATGTAGATGCCGTCACACTCCAGCCGCGGCGCCCCCTAATGGCCTCTTTATTTAGCCATCAATCCCTTTCAGTTGACGTCGGCCCTCCATTCCCTCCGTCGTCCCAGCAGCTAATCCAGCTAGGTGTGTGAGATCGTTGATCATCTCAGACTGCTGCGCTGCACGGGGGGACGTGGATGGTGGGGGACGTGGAGGGTGGGGGGACGTGGAGGGTGGGGGGGACGGGGAGGGTGGGGGGACATGGAGGGTGGGGGACGTGGAGGGTGGGGGGACATGGAGGGTGGGGGACGTGGAGGGTGGGGGGACGGGGAGGGTGGGGGGACATGGAGGGTGGGGGGACGTGGAGGGTGGGGGACGTGGAGGGTGGCGGGACGGGGAGGGTGGGGGACGTGGAGGGTGGGGGACGTGGGGGGACGGGGAGGGTGGGGGACGTGGAGGGTGGGGGACGTGGAGGGTGGGGGACGTGGAGGGTGGGGGGACGTGGAGGGTGGCAGGACGTGGAGGGTGGGGGGACATGGAGGAGGGTGAGATGCTGGCACAGTGGACGGTGGGGCAGCGGACGGTAAAGGCCTCTCCTGGGGGGGGTCTCTCGACATGATCAGATCTCTGTGGTTGATACAAATGTAAGGTATTGGGAGTCAATTACAAACAGGGAGATCAGGGGGAACACATATTTTTTTGGGGGGTAGGGGTGGAGCAGGAGGGTGTAGGAGGGTGTAGGGGTGGAGCAGGAGTAGGACGGTGTAGGGGTGAGCAGGGGCAGGAGGGTGTAGGGGTGGAGCAGGAGGGTGTAGGAGAGTGCAGGGGTGGAGCAGGGGCAGGAGGGTGTAGGGGTGGAGCAGGAGGGTGTAGGGGTGGAGCAGGAGGGTGTAGGGGTGGAGCAGGAGGGTGTAGGGGTGGAGCAGGAGGGTGTAGGAGGGTGTAGGGGTGGAGCAGGAGGGTGTAGGGGTGGCGCAGGAGGGTGTTGGAGGGTGTAGGGGCGGAGCAGGGGCAGGAGGGTGTAGGGGTGGAGCAGGGGCAGGAGGGTGTAGGGGTGGAGCAGGAGGGTGTAGGGGTGGAGCAGGAGGGTGTAGGAGGGTGTAGGGGCGGAGCAGGGGCAGGAGGGTGTAGGGATGGAGCAGGAGGGTGTAGGAGGGTGTAGGGGCGGAGCAGGGGCAGGAGGGTGTAGGGATGGAGCAGGAGGGTGTAGGGGTGGAGCAGGGGCAGGAGGGTGTAGGGGTGGAGCAGGATGGTGTAGGAGGGTGTAGGGATGGAGCAGGAGGGTGTAGGGGTGGAGCAGGAGGGTGTAGGAGGGTGTAGGGGTGGAGCAGGGGCAGGAGGGTGTAGGGGTGGAGCAGGAGGGTGTAGGAGGGTGTAGGGGTGGAGCAGGGGCAGGAGGGTGTAGGGGTGGAGCAGGATGGTGTAGGAGGGTGTATGGGTGGAGCAGGAGGGTGTAGGGAGCGGAGCAGGAGGGTGTAGGGAGCGGAGCAGGCGCAGGAGGGTGTAGGAGGGTGTAGGAGCGGAGCAGGAGGGTGTAGGAGGGTGTAGGGTTGGAGCGGGGGCAGGAAGGTGGAGCAGGTGGGGTGTAGGTGGAGCAGGAGGGTTTAGGAGGTGGAGCAGGAGGGTGCAGAGGTGGAGCAGGAGGGTGTAGGGGTTGGAGCAGGGGGGTGTAGGAGGTGGAGCAGGAGGGTGTAGGAGGTGGAGCAGGAGGGTGCAGAGGTGGAGCAGGAGGGTGCAGAGGTGGAGCAGGAGGGTGTAGGGGTTGGAGCAGGGGGGTGTAGGAGGTGGAGCAGGAGGGTGTAGGAGGTGGAGCAGGAGGGTGTAGGAGGTGGAGCAGGAGGGTGCAGAGGTGGAGCAGGATTGTGCAGAGGTGGAGCAGGAGGGTGTAGGGGTGGAGCAGGGGCAGGAGGGTGTAGGCGGTGGAGCAGGAGGGTGTAGGGGGTGGAGCAGGAGGGTGTAGGGCTGGAGCGGGGGCAGGAAGGTGGAGCAGGAAGGGGGTGTAGGGGTGGAGCAGGGGCAGGAGAGGGGGAAAAGAGGGGGCCTCGACACAGCGCCACCATGTGGCCGTGGTGCACCGCTCACAATTGCCACCAATCACTGTGCTCAAAGTTCACCCGTATTTCAACTTTGACCGCGTTTTTACGGCTGAGCTTGCAAAGCGCCACTAATGAGAATTCAGCTTTATGTGATAAGCTCGGCTGAAGCAACTCTCCAACAAGATTGGATCATGTCGAGAGAATTAATCCTCTCTTTGTTTCAGAGTTTTAACACTGCGTTAAAAAGCGACCACGGTCTCTGCAGGAACAATGGGCACAGAGCCTCTTGGCTCGCCGGTGTTAACGATGAGTTCATCACTGGTGCCTCATCACTGACTTCTTATGTCCTTTCTAACCTAATCTACCCTACATTAACCACATTATGCATCGGGCAAAAATGGGGCTAGTTTTGCACAACATGCCTTTACGATTGCATACCCAAAGTGATTTGCGATTTATTATACTTTATACTCATGGCACATCCATGAGTCTGGTCTCTTTTGAAAGGAAACATTCTGAACATTCTTCCACAACAGAGAAAAATCATTAATTTCACACAGTGGAAACACAGCTGTTGAAACACAGTGAAAACACAGCTGCTGAAACACAGTGAAAACACAGCTGCTGAAACACAGTGAAAACACAGCTGCTGAAACACAGTGAAAACACAGCTGCTGAAACACAGTGAAAACACAGCTGCTGAAACACAGTGAAAACACAGCTGCTGAAACACAGTGAAAACACAGCTGCTGAAACACAGTGAGAACACAGCTGCTGAAACACAGTGAAACACAGCTGCTGAAACACAGTGAAAACACAGCTACTGAAACACAGTGAAAACACAGCTACTGAAACACAGTGAAAACACAGCTGCTGAAACACAGTGAAAACACAGCTGCTGAAACACAGTGAAAACACAGCTGCTGAAACACAGTGAAAACACAGCTGCTGAAACACAGGCATGCCGCTGTTGAAACACAGTATAAAATTACCCTTTTCTCTCCCAAGTCTCCTTTCAAATCATCCAGCCAAGCCTTCTGTGGTTTTCTGGGAAAGCTCTGGGAAAACTCTCGGTGCTGCCACCACTGGTCACCAATTAAACACATTACTGTCACTGTTAACCTGTCGGGTCAAGGCGCTGATCTTATTGACGACCAGTGGTGGCAGCACAGAGCGCTTTCATGGACTGGATGATTTTAGTCCCTCCTTCCCCCAGACTCACTCACTCACTCACTCACTCACTCACTCACTCACTCACTCACTCACTCACTCACTTCACTCACTCACTCACTCACTCACTCACTCACTCACTCACTCACTCACTCACTCACTCACTCACTCACTCACTCACTCACTCACTCACTCACTCACTCACTCACTCACTCACTCAGTTCATTGCACTCAGTATTCTCTTCCTTGGTATAAAAGCTTGTATATAAAAGCTAAACATGTATCTTTTCACCTTGGCCTTTTAATATGGATAACATTTAAAGACATGATTAGTGTACTGTTGTATACTTATGTTATGCCTATTCTTATGTCTGCACTTTCTACATGTCACTACTTTTATTGTCTTTTATACCTATTATGTCTGCACTTGTATGTATGTATTGCTTTTATTCTGTCAACGGTATGCAAATCTTATGCCTATGTTCATTTTATGTGATTTGATGTGGAGCACTTTGAGCTGCAATCCATGTATGAAAGGTGCTATATAGATAAAGTTATTATTATTATTATTATTATTATTATTATTATTATTATTATTATTATTATTATTATTATTATTATTATTATTATTATTATTATTATTATTATTATTATTATTATTATTATTATTATTATTATTATTATTATCATTGTTCTTATTATTATTTACTCTCCATACAAACATCACCAGCAGGACGTCCTGAGCAGGTTACACAGCGCAGTGCAGGGCAGGGGTGCATGCGACGTGAAACGCATGCCGAGTGGGATCCGAGTCACACTTGGTGTGCATGCCGAGTGTGGTGCATAAATCACCACCGCCTCCTCAGAGTGCCGGCGGTCACCTCGTTCTATAGGCAATGCATTGTAAATAGACTTGCATTAGTGAAGAAATTGCTTTCTCTGAGCAACAGAGCCGTATTAGAGGATGGAGTGGCTTATCCCTGGCTTGTTCCCGGGCTCGTGGAGGAGGTGTAATGGGTAACGTTGTCAGTGCCGTGGGTTTTGCAAAGTGGATGGTAAGTTGAAGGCTTGTAAGAAGTGCTATCCTTTATTTGGCAGAAATAACGCTATTGTAGCCCCCAATGCGAGGAATTCAGAAGCCGTACGCAACGAAGCGATGAAGAATATTCGTTATTACAATATTTTGTTCATATTTGTATTATAATAATGGGCTTGAAAAACAAAAAACAAAAACAAAAGGGCAGGCAAGTGTAGCACACTGAAAGCTCCCAATGCAATGCATTTATTCACACACACATGCACGCACACACACACACACACACACACACACACACACACACACACACACACACACACACACACACACACACACACACACACACACACACACACACAGACACACACAGACACACACACACACACACACAAACACACACACGCACACTCAATGTGCCAACATCACTTATTTGTGGTTATTGGATGTGTGTGTTTGTGTGTGCGCGTGCACGTGCGTGTGTGTAGGTATGTGTGTGTGTAGTTGATTATCAAAGGGGGCCTAAGTCTCTTTAATATGCAAGGGAAGCCCTGCTTCTAGACGTGGCACATTTACAAATGGTATTTATTAGGTAAGGGGAATACCTCTATGTGCCTGGCATAAAGCCAGGCCTGGATCACAGCCAGCTTTTCCTTTTAATGCCGGGCTCAGGCTACACCATATTTCTGTCTTTCACGGCGGCCACCACGTCAGACGAGGTCATCACAGCATCATAAACCGCTCGCTCTCGGCCCGGGACACGGGGTGCACACTGTGCGCTTGTCCCCGACGGATCGCCGCATGCCCTCTTGATGCAGTTCACCAGGGATCAGTGGAGGAGGGGTTTGGTTTGGACTTCTCCGTTCTGTCCAAAGGTTTGGTTTGGACTTCTCCTTTCTGTCCAAAGACCAAAGGTTTGGTTTGGACGTCTCCTCTATGTCCAAAGTCCAAAGGTTTGGTTTGGACTTCTCCTTTCTGTCCGAAGAACAAAGGTTTGGTTTGGACTTCTCCTTTCTGTCCGAAGAACAAAGGTTTGGTTTGGACTTCTCCTTTCTGTCCGAAGAACAAAGGTTTGGTTTGGACTTCTCATTTCTGTCCAAAGACCAAAGGTTTGGTTTGGACGTCTCCTTTATGTCCAAAGTCCAAAGGTTTGGTTTGGACTTCTCCTTTCTGTCCGAAGAACAAAGGTTTGGTTTGGACTTCTCCTTTCTGTCCAAAGAACACATTGCAGGAATTGTCACACTAGAAGAAAAAAGGCGAAATACCCTCTAACACGCTCTCTCCCAATGCAATGACGTTTAATTCTTTGATTATGTCACACTACAAGGATTAAAGATGTCCGTCCGTCGTTCAGCTGACATCCATGAACGGGACGCTGGAAATGTGGTGTCAGAATGTGTTTTGTGTCATCTTGTCCTGCCATGCAGCCTTTCCCGCTACGCATTCATCTTTACTTCAATCAGTAATGCACGGGAGTGCTATTGATTTGTAGGAGTGCTGCCTTTGCAGAATCTCTATGCATTTTCTAATGAAACAGTCTCTCTTTTAATCACCCTCCTCCTCCTCCCGCATCTCTACTTTTGCTTTCATTTTCTCCCTGTCACACTTCCTCCCCTTTGCCTCTTAGACATACACACACACACAAATGTGCGCACACACACACACACACACACACACAAACACACACACACACACACAATTAACACGTTGCACACTGTTACACACTGTTACACACATGCTTGCACTGCATAATGGCATACACACACTGACACACACATGCACACACACACACACAAACTCCTCCCTTCTTCACACTACTCCTGTTTGTTAATTCATCTCCTTCTCATCCTCATCTATTGTTCTTCTCGCATGCTGCTCTACCTCTCTCTCTCTCTCTCTCTCTCTCTCTCTCTCTCTCTCTCTCTCTCTCTCTATCTCTCTCTCTCTCTATCTCTCTCTCTCTAGCTCTCTCTCTCTCTCTCTCTCTAGCTCTCTCTCTCTCGCTATCTCTCTCTCTCTCTCTCTCTCTCTCTCTCTCTCTCTCTCTCTCTCTCTCTCTCTCTCTCTCTCTATCTATCTCTCTCTCTCTCTTTCTCTCTCTCTCTCTCTCTCTCTCCACATTTGTATTCTGTCTCTCTGTCCTCCCTCCCTAGTGGCAGACGCAGTAATTATTGGTATCTGTATATTTATAAAGCCCAACTGCCTCCGTTACCACCTTATATCTAATCTGCGCTCAACACGCCCCAGTGATCGTCTGGTTGATCGGGTTCTCTGTGCCAGAACTAATCTATCAGGACTGCTCTTTGTATCGATGCAGTGGAACCATGGGATCTCTTACAACGTGAGCTAAAACTGAGGCTCTTTTGTACGATTTAGATTCTTGATTAATAACCGTCCTACGTCGACTTGTAATTGCTTTCTATTATAATATTGAGCTGTATTTATTTTCGACAGATTTATCGTACGTTTTAAATTGATTGTGTGTGTTTTGTAATCTCATGTATGCCCCACCACCTCTATCATCCTCACACCACCTATATCATCCTCACACCACCTCTATCATCCTCACACCACCTCTATCATCCTCACACCACCTCTATCATCCTCACACCACCTCTATCATCCTCACACCACCTCTATCATCCTCACACCACCTCTATCATCCTCACACCACCTCTATCATCCGCACACCACCTCCACCACATATATCATCCTCACACCACCTCTATCATCCTCACACCACCTCCACCACATCTATCATCCTCACACCACCTCTATCATCCTCACACCACCTATATCATCCTCACACCACCTCTATCATCCTCACACCACCTCTATTGTAGCTCCTTTTCTTATTTTTTTGTCACTGTTATTTCCCCTCTCGTTTTAGCTCTATAAGTGTGCGTGCGTGCGTGCGTGTGTGTGTGTTCCTGCCAATTGGCTAAAAGGGGGCGTGGTATGGGAGTGGCTTATTGCAAAAGGCACATAATCTCCAAGTGGATTCACAGACTAGCAGAAGATTTTGAGTTATGAGTCAAAGGGCCGATGATTAACTGTTAACCCCTTATGCTGAGGGCACATTTAGCATAAAATGCCTGATGATTGCATACCCAAAGTAATTTATGATGTATTACTTGAACCACTTATAGCACATGCATGAGTCTGGTCTCTATTGAAAGGAAACATTCTGAACTTTCTTCCACAACAAGAGAAGAATCACTCTGAGTCTTAATGTAATAGAGTTAGAGGTTTGAACACACTGAAATAAAAGTTTTGGTTACTCACATTTTGTTTACTTGTTGCCAGATAGATGCCTGTTTTTGCGTTCCAGCTGAGAGATAGGAGCTGGAAAACATAACGATTCCTTAGCTTGAAGTCTTATCTACAGGTCCAAAGTTTATAGCAATCCTATGGAAAATGAGTGTTTTACAGATGTTTAGTGTAATCCTTGTATCGGTAATAATTAGTCCAAAATGGCCGACCGCTCATTCATTTGGACGGCGAGTGAGAAAATATATGAACAAACAACTTCTTCGTCTTCTTCTCTCCCTTTACCGTAGGAATCAGCCCTCATTTAAGATACCATTAGCTCCAGAATTTCATTGGCTACAAAAACGGTCAATAATTTTCACCGTCAGAGGTGACTGGTCCGAACGTGGTCACTTGTCCGAATGGCTTGTCAAATGACACTCGTCGGATGTCTTGTCTTGTAACTTGAGACTGTAAGCATGCAATATGTCGAGTAAGGTGACGAAAGGCGGCAAATTCAACCTTCCAAAAATGTATTGATTGATCGTCAAAAACGCAGCGCTAGGCCGACAGACGAGATGCGGGCCGCCGAATGTTAACAGGTTAATGCCAATTGGCAAAAAAGGGGGTGTGGCAGTGGGAGTGGCCTATAACAAAAAGGTGCATAACTTTGTGGATAGCTGATCACGGGGTGTGTTAGATGCATGCATGCATGTACGCGGTCACAGCTATTTAAAATCCACGCTTGTTTCACCAGTAAGGAATAGTTTTCATGTTTTTACTTTGTTTGGTGATCCTGTGGTGGACAGCTGTCAATCACTGGATTATGTGGCTTTATTCCTGTGGTGGACAGCTGTCAATCACTGGATTCTGTGGCTTTATTCCTGTGGTGGACAGCTGTCAATCACTGGATTCTGTGGCTTTATTCCTGTGGTGGACAGCTGTCAATCACTGGATTCTGTGGCTTTATTCCTGTGGTGGACAGCTGTCAATCACTGGATTATGTGGCTTTATGCCTGTGGTGGACAGCTGTCAATCACTGGATTATGTGGCTTTATTCCTGTGGTGGACTGCTGTCAATCACTGGATTCTGTGGCTTTATTCCTGTGGTGGACAGCTGTCAATCACTGGCTTATGTGGCTTTATTCCTGTGATGGACAGCTGTCAATCACTGGACTCTGTGGTTAATTGCCCCTTAGTAGGACAGCTGTGTGTGCTTGATTGCACCTGATTCAGTGCAGCTGTGCCTAATGGTAGTTGAACCTATGGTTGAACCTATTTAAGTTTGAATCGCACAGGGTTACATTCCCTTTTGTGTTGGCTATCCTTCCTATCAGGCTTCTTTATACTAAAATGTAGTGCTGTTGTAGGTCATTTTGAGCATTTAGCCTTTCTTTGTAGCAATTCTGGTTTAGGCTACTGGCTTTACACTTTGTTTTCTCGAAGCTGAGCCTTTTATTGTAGTGTGTTTGAACCGTCATTAGTCTACTACTACTAGGCACATAAACTCCCTTAATGGAGGTTTATTGTTTTTCAACCTATTTAAGTTATTTGTATGAACTCAGTTTTTAGGAGGTGCCTTTGTGGCTTATTTCAGTTTTTTCCACAATACCTCTTTATTGAGTGTTGTCCTGTTTTTGGACTTGATTTATTTTCTTTACTATTACTAAGTCATTCCAGCTGTAAAGGTTGTTTTTAGTTGTTTATTTCCCCATTTTCCTTAATGTCCGCTTAGCAGTTTAGTGGTTATTCATTATACGAATAACTTAAAAGAGTCCCTATTATTTTATAGTGACCAAACGCGTGTATATTTTCCCTAACGGAGTTGCACTTCCGCGTTCGGTTTGCGCAATCTGATTGGCCACTGACGTTTTTCTCAGCACCAATCGCGTTACTCCTAACAAACTGGTTAAGCTTGGCGACTCTTTCGAAGTCGCTCTCTTTCGAAGTTGGTTAAGGTTAGGGTTAAGGTTAGGGTTAGGGTTAGGGTTAGTTGGTTAAGGTTAGGGTTAAGGTTAGGGTTAGGGTTAGTTGGTTAAGGTTAGGGTTAGTTGGTTAATGTTAGGGTTAGGGTTAAGGTTAGGGTTAGGGTTAGTTGGTTCAGGTTAGGGTTAAGGTTAAGGTTAGGGTTAGTTGGTTAAGGTTAGGGTTAGGGTAACAGCCTGCTGGCGCGATTGTTAGGAGTAACGCGACTGGCGCTGGAAAAAACGCCAGTGGCCAATCAGATCGCGCAAACCGAACGCGGAAGTGCAACTCTGTTAGGGAAAATATACACGCGACCCAAACACCTGCGGCCCTCTCAAAAAGAAAACATGTTGAATCAGGAGACATCACACGTTTGCCCTGCATCATTACTCAGTGAGGTGTTCTGTTGCAGGGCCATGAGGCCTCATGTAACTACAGTAGCTACAGTACCATACTGTTGGACCTGCATCATCAGTGAGGTGTTCTGGAGCAGGGCCATGATGCCTCATGTAGTTACTGTAGCTACAGTACCATACTGTTGGACTTGCATCATCAGTGAGGTGTTCTGGAGCAGGGCCATGATGCCTCATGTAGTTACTGTAGCTACAGTACCATACTGTTGGACCTGCATCATCAGTGAGGTGTTCTGGAGCAGGGCCTCATGTAGTTACTGTAGCTACAGTACCATACTGTTGGACCTGCATCATCAGTGAGGTGTTCTGGAGCAGGGCCATGATGCCTCATGTAGTTACTGTAGCTACAGTACCATACTGTTGGACCTGCATCATCAGTTCTGCTGCACGGCCATGAGGCCTCATGTAACTACAGTACCATCTCCTCTCTGTTCCTGTTGGACCTGCATCACCTTCACACTCAAACGGCAGTTTAATGATGACACTTTGACACTAAGTGAGACGCACTCGCCTCAAATTAGCAAGCTGGCACCATTCCCATCCCTTATCTGACCTTCCTATCCTGTCTCCTATCTCCTTCCTTCCTCCCTCCCTCCCTCCCTCCCTCCCTCCCTCCCTCCCTCCCTCCCTCCCTCCCCCTCTAAACCATGTTAACAAATTGCAACTTCGCCCTACATGAAAAGGCATAGGACAGTTTAGTTGTGAGGTTATTTGTGGTGGTGGTGGTGGTGGGCAGATTGGGAAGAACTGTATGTATCCAAAGATGTGCACTTCACTATCTCTCTGTGTGAGACGAGATCAACGTTGGCATATGTTTATTTACTAAATTACCTCAGTGTCGGAGCTTGTCAAACCCACGGTCAGGTGACATGTTCCTTGGGTCAGTTCTGAACTCGGAAAGACTGCTTTTAGATGCTGTGCTCCCTGATATTCCCTGATAACATTGGGACATAATTTTTTTTTGAATGTAATTGTTTTAACTAGCATTTGCATTAACCAATGACAATATTTGTGTTCTTATTGTCTGACTAATTCTTTATCTATTTATTTGTTATCTGAACAGGTCCTGCATTATTATTATTGTTATTTGTATTTTCTTTCTGCCGAATGTCATCTCTATCGTTGGAAATGAGGCCTCAATGTTTTTTTTGTATTACTGTAAATACATTAATTGGGAATGTATTTGTGGAGGAGGGTGTGTCTGATGAGCAGCCACCACAAACAGGTGTATATTTGGGAAACACTTAAAGTAACACGGGAGAATCCCCTTCATTATTAACTGTGCTACTGTACTTCATCAACAGCAGGGATGATCACCAGGGGACCTGCCAGGGGGGTCTTGCAATTATTCAAAACATTAAATACAGAATGCTTCAATCTCAAAACATCAAGACACATGTACAGTAATTATTAAACTAAATACATAACACAAGGCAAGGCAGTTCATTCGTATTATTATAATAATATCCGTTTTACTCTCTGTAGATATCACTTACTCTCATATGTTTGCTATGAATGGGAACAAGGAAACAAAGAAGGGATTTGTAAATAGTTGAGGACTAAGTTACTAAAAGAGCAAAAGGTGTTTACCGAGTGTGTGTACAGACCAGGGTCGTTTTTTTAGTTTTTTTGTTTTATATTCAGTTTAGTTTCCAGAGTGGGCTTGCTAGTTTCAGTTTAGTTTTTATTGTTTACAATTGTTTAGTTTTAGTTTCGTTTTTATTAATTTCAGTATTCGTTTGAGGTATTTTAGTTTATTATAATACGGGGGATATTATTGGTATAGATTTTAAGAAGTTCAGAAGCGAATGTGTAATACAAACACATCACTTACTGACTCACCGTCATGTAGACGTCCCCGTCTCAATGAACATTATGGACCAAGGTTGCCTCATGCTTGCTGTGTTGACCAAATTGACCAAATTGATGAAGACTAAAACTTATTTTATTTGAGATAGTTTGATAAGTACACAATATTTTTTTAAATTTCAGTTAACTAAAATGTTTTTTCACACCTAGTTTTAGTTTTTTGTTTACTTTAGTTAACTATAATAACATTTGTGCAGACAAAGTCATGATGATGACAGGCAGGTTATCATATCTCCTGTGGGGGACCCTGGAATATATCTCCGGACACAAGGGGACCTTGGGGAGGCAAAATGTTGACAACCACTGATCTATAGTATCTGATCTGCCCCCCCCCCCCCCTTTCTCTCTCTCTCCCTCTCTCCCTCTCCCCTCTCTTCCTCTCTCCTCCCCTCAGAGCTGGACCCGCGCTACTTCTGGAGCTGGAGTGTGTTCGAGGACTACCTCCTGTTCTGCTTGGGCTTCACGGTGCTCTGTGCGCTGGTCACCCTGCTCCTGCTGGACTCCCCGCTGTTCGTGGAGACCCTGGGCTCCCTGGCCGTGCTGTTCGAAGCCCTGCTGGGCCTCCCGCAGCTGCTGCAGAACCTGCACAACCAGTCCACCAGAGGAATGAGGTACGGTGTCGCTCCAGGACCGGGGGGGGGGGGGGATTATACCAATGTGGCCAGTGGTGGAAGAAGTGCACAGTTATTTTACTTAAGTAAAAGTAGAAATACCCAGATAAATTAGTACTCTGGTGAAAGTAAAAAGTCCTCCATTAAAATTCTACTTAAGTAAAGGTAGAGAAGTATTTTCTATTGAATGTACTTACGTATCTAAAGTAAAAGTATGCATTCTACATGATGTTTGTGTATCCCAGTGCTCCAGTGCCTCCATTGATTGACCTCTACAGGTCATGTTAAAGTGGTATGTGGTCCAGTTCTGCTTTTCTGATTAAAGGTCATGTTAAAGTGGTACTGTATGTGGTCCAGTTATGCTGCTCTGATTAAAGGGCATGTTAAAGTGGTACTGTATGTTGTCCAGTTATGCTACGCTGATTACGTCCTCTTGATTATTGACAGGCTTCAAATATGAAAGCATATAATCTTCATACATTTTGACCATGTTTTCTATGCTAAATCGTTTTCTTCAAAGTAACTAGTAACTGATGGGTTCAGATAAATGTAGTGGAGTAAAATGTACAATATTTCCTTTGAAATGTATTGGAGTAAATGTATAAAGTTCCCTAAAATTTAAATACTCACGTAAAGTACAAGTAGCTCGAAATTGTACTTAAGTACAGTACTTGAGTAAAAGGACTTAGTTACTTTCCACTACTGGGTGTCACATTATCTGCTCGGCGTGAGACGAGAATGTGGACTTGGTGTCAGCGAATACCTTATTAATATCTGATCATATGAGCACATCATGTGTCAAGTCACATGGTGGTTATAACGTGGCTAAAACACCAGAACGCAAAGTGGAGAGAATTGTTGAAAAGAACGAGAAGAGAATTGTATTGTCAAAGTACATGAGGCAATTTATATTTGTGTTTTTTTACATACACAGTTACATTTCTCAGAGTAGATTTTACTCAAACTGGGTACATTTTACTCAAACTGGGTACATTTTACTCAAACTGAGTACAATTTTACTCAGTTTGAGTAAAATGTACTCAGTTTGAGTAAAATGTACTCTGCGAAATTTACTGTGTAATTGCACAGACACACACACAGTCACCCACACATTTAATCAGAGATCTCCCACAGGGCACTTTCCTTGGATCAGTTTGGGGGTTTAGTGCCTTGCTCAAGGCAGAGATGGTGGTGGGCAAACAGCTACCCTTCCGGTTTGTGCTGGCGATCTAGCCAGGGTTGGTCGGCCTCCTTCCCGAAGCAGGAAACAGAGTATACTGTAGGCTACAAACTGAACACATTTAGTTAAAAATATATATTTTCGTATTTGACCAGTTCTGTAACATGTTGAAATATATCACAGTGTGCATGACCGTCTAGCCTACTTTGCCATGTGTTTTAACTAGCCGTAACTATAAACAATCACTGATGATGCTTGCCCTGTATTGGCTTGGTTGGTAGGGCAAACTTTAAATATAATAGAGGATCCTACTGTAAAATAATCTAATAGGATTTTGAAAAGGTTCTATTGGAAAAAGAAGAAATCATATAGGATTTTTTACTATAGGGTATCATCCATTTACATGGAAAATGTGTGCATGAGGCTGACTTCTTCACATAAACATTCACACACACACACACACACACACACACACACCAATATAGTAATAATAATAATAATAATAATAATAATAATAATAATAATAATAATAATAATAATAATAATAATAATAATAATAATAATAATAATAATAATAATAATAATAATAATAATAATAATAATAATAATAATAAACTTAATTTGTATAGCACCTTTCATACAGAAACTGCAGCTCAAAGTGCTTCACAACAGAAACAAGACAGGCATAAAATGAGCACATAAAGTGCAGACATAAAATCACAGTTTTTCACATTAGGATCTAAAATCCCAACAGGCCACCTTGTTTATGGTTTGATTAAGTTTTAAATAGACAATAATAAAAAGAGTAAGACAAAATAGTGCAATAGTGCAGTGCAATAAAATTGTAGAATAGAATAGACATAGATGAGCACATAAAGTGCAGACATATAAAATCTGTGTTTTACAGTGCAATAAAATAGTTCTGGATTACTGTTTAACAGTTTTTTTTTTTTTTTTTTTTAACTTTTTCTCCCATTTTCTATTTTTCTCCCATCCCAATTTCGTATCGTCCAATTCCACCCTCCCCTGTCTCGAACGCTGTTAGGCCATGCCTCCCACAAGCCGGCTGCAATGTGGACCAAGCCTTGCATCACGTGTCCCCTCCGGTACTCGAGGAAGCAGCAGTCGCATCTTGTCACCTGCACAGCGCGATCTCTCAGCGTCGGGGGTCTGCATTTTTGGAGGGCACGCCGCCCCCGTCGCTTCCTGATTCTGCTGCACAGGCGCACCAACCGACCTGTAGGAGTCGCTGTCCACAACGTCCGATCCCCACCCATCAGCTTCCCACCCCCTAATATTGCCAATTGTATTAGTATGAACGACCAGCCAAGCTGATAGCAATGCGGAGAGCTGGGCTCGAACCCAGCGTCTCCTGCATTGGTGGTGAGCGCCTTGCCCACTGCACCACCTAGCCGCCCACTGTTTAACAGTTTAAAGTCGTCTTTACCTTCTCTGTTTGGTATCCACAGTTTAAAACTTGACACTCTTCCCTCCTGTTTGTCCACTTTTACCCTTGCAACCTATTACTGTAATCCATTATACTGTAGGTCTCTAAGTTAAACTATTCATAAGTCTGGTGGCTGACAGACTTTATTTTCACTGAAGCTTGGGACTTTAGAGCTCCTCGCTCAGGGGAGTAACTGGGTGAACAGGTTAAGCCTTAGATCTAAGGGGTTATATCTCTGACAGTGTGTCTGGCCTGGTCCCTTGGCTGGCTCTCAGACAGAGAGGCCCTGAAGACTCCTATGACAAGGTTTGGACTTTCCAAAGACACCCTGACTAGCATGTTAAAACAGCCCGACCTTGTAAATGCTGTATAAACGAGCACCAAGTTAACTATTTTATAGTTCATAAATGCTTCATAGAATTTGGTTATTGTACGACAGGCTGCAGAGCCGGGCCAAGAATGGTCTTGATGCCAATACATTCTCAGCCTGGAAGTGAGTCGTTCCTCATCTTCATTGGGGAAAGTCTGGGGGTGTTGCATATGTGGATTTTATGGTGGTCTTTTGTTCTGGATCTATTGTGATGTTTCTTCTTGACTTGTAAAGCCCATGGGGGCAATTCCATGTGATTTCGGGCTATACAAATACATTTGATTTGATTTGATTGGATTTGTGTGTATGTACGTGTGTGTTTATGGGCACACAGTGGGGTGCAGTGGGTGACATGCAGCACCATGGACCACGAGTCAGACTCTAACCCACTATGTTTTGAGTACAGGGTTTGCTTCACACTCAGTGACAACAACAACTGCATTCTGACTGGACAGTACAGTACATAAACAAAATCAGATGGACATAAACGTTCATTATGTTGCACCAGCACCAGTGTTCAGTGACCCAGCAGCAGAGGTGGTCGTTATGACAGTCACTGTCATGACCCCCCCCCCCCCCCCAGAATCCCGGATGATGTAATAATGATTATCACGTCACCAAGGTTAAATCCATCGGCCACAATGAACCATGACGTGATGATTGTGTTCATAAAAGAGAGGAATTAGCAACGCTGGTGAATTATACGGCCTCTGTGTGATGGTGGCCGTAGAGTGAAGCGTCCCGCAGAGTCAAGCGTTGCTCACAGTCACTAATTTGGGTCATAAAGAGCAGCAGAGAGTGATGCTGTGAGCAATGGGATGTGATGACTTGCTCTCTCTCTCTCTCTCTCCTCTCTCTCTCTCTCTCTCTCTCTCTCTCTCTCTCTCTCTCTCTCTCTCTCTCTCTCTCTCTCTCTCTCTCTCTCTCTCTCTCTCTCTCTCTCTCTCTCTCTCTCTCTCTCTCTCTCTCTCTCTCTCTCTCTCTCTCTCTCTCTCTCTCTATACTGTATCTATCTCTCTCTATCTATCTCTTTCACTCTCTCTCTCTCTTGCTCTCTCTCTCTCTCATCCCCTCTCTTTATCGCGCTTGCTCTATATCAGCGGTTATCAAACTACGGGTCGCGACCCAAAGTGGGGTCGTGGGTAGGTGACAGTGGGGTCACGCTTTGGCAAGTAAAAGAATTAATAAAATAAAAAATATATTTTGTTCTGGCATATTTTGGCTAAATATGCCTTGTTTTATAAATGTGTATTGATAACATTAATTATATTTTCTAATAAATATGCATGATCAAGTTCAACAACGTGTGCTTTTATTTTGATATTCCTTAATTCCATGTTGAAATTATGCAATACATTAAGTGTGGGGTCGCCAAAAGAATTCCGAAATAAAAAGGGGGTTGTGGTATAAAGAGGTTTGAGAACCCATGCTCTATATATGTCTCTCTATCTCTCTATCTCTCTCTTTCGCTTGTTCTCTCTCTCTCTCATCCCCACTCTTTATTTCTCTTGATTGCTCTATATATCTCTTTTGATTGCTCTATATCTCTCCCTCTCTCTCTCTCTCTCTCTCTCTCTCTCTCTCTCTCTCTCTCTATCTCTCTCTCTCTCTCTCTCTCTCTCTCTCTATTGCTCTATCTATCTCTATTTATCTCTCTCTCTCTCTCCTCTTCTCTCTCTCTCTCTCGTTTGCTCTATCTATCTATCTATCTATCTATCTATCTATCTATCTATCTATCTATCTATCTATCTATCTATCTATCTATCTATCTTATCTATCTATCTCTATCTATCTATCTATCTATCTTCTATCTATCTATCTACTATCTATCTATACTCTATCATCTTTATTTCCCTCTCATTTCGTTATTCTGGTCATTTTACGCTTCTCTCTTTCTCTCTCCCCATCTCTGTGATTTTCATTGTTATTCTGGTCATTTTTCTCTTCTCATCTCTTCTCTTCTCTACCTTTATCTCTATATCTCTCTGTCTCTCAAGAGATCATACAGGAATTAAGAGACGCAGTCAAAGTACGTTCTTAGCAGGATTACTGTCTACTTTGAGCCAAATCGTCACATTTGCATGTTTATTCTCTCAGGCTGTACCAGTGTTTCTATTACCATCACTTAGTAATGAGCCCCCCCTGCTGGAACCACCCCTCCCCCCTTCTGTATGTATCCAATGTAAAGACACGGAGAGAAACCACCATGTGGACCTGTTTTACATTCACAACAAATGCAGAGTAATTACAATATGTGTAAATGGGGCGACAGTGGCTCGGGAGGTAGAGCAGTCGTCTGGTAATCCGGAGGTTCCCGGTTCGATTCGCGCTCATCCCGGGCAGCGCGTCAAAGTGTCCTTGAGCAAGACACTTAACCCCTAACTTCTCCCGATGAGCAGGTGGGCACCTTGCATGGTCGCCTCCGCTGTAAAATGTGAGGAACAAATTGTAAAGCGATTTGGATAAAAGCGCTATATAAATGCACCAATTACCATTTAGAATATATTGAGCCGGTCATTATATGCAGCAAGCCGGTGGGCAGTGTTGCGCCAAAAACAACAGCTCACTGCATCAATAACCAATCAGATGCACTTGGCCTGCCAAGTGGTGTTCCCGGGCAAAACCATCTGCCGGTCAGAGGCTTTTTTTCATTATTCAGCTTAACGTATTGTTGAACATGCATGGGCAGTAGGGATGTCCGATATTATATCCCTAATGGGCAGGTAAGCTCACTCTTGCTAATTTATCCGAAGTTGCCTAGTGCAGATAAAAAAAAAATGGAACATTTTCAAACAAACAAAACATTTGAAAGGAATATCGTTTTTTATCTTGTAAAAGATAATTTTATTTCAATTTATTCTATGCAAAACTCCCATTGTCTGAACGAGGGAGACAGAGACGTAAGACTCAAACCTGTGACGCCGTCAGGTATAAAGACCTGGAGCTGCTCCGTTGACCCACAGAACATCTGTTTAATTTTTTCTTTTGTTTTCTTTGTTCTATATAGTAGTATTCTCAGAAAATTTACCTATCGACTCAGAAACATTCCCCTGGGGTGTTCTCATTGTCATCTATAAAATCTTTCCCCATTCATCATGTCTATGGAGGAGCTATAGACGTTATACTTGATGACACGTTTGTGTGATCAGCAGTGAGCCTCCAAGCCCCACCCTATTATCTTAATCCTCCAATCACAACTGTTGTTTGGAGCAAGAAAAGAGGGCAGGGTTTGAGATTGAGAGAATTGTGAAACTCGAGTGGCCCGTCGTAGGAAGTGAGAACGAGTTGAAACGCCTCCGGTATAAACTTCCTACCTGATCCCAACTGATCCAACTGGTCAGGGTGGAGGTCAAGGTCGTAGCGTGTAGAGGTCAGCGTGCTCATGCTGAGGATGACACTCTAAGGTACAGTAGGAAGGTTGTTACATCAACTACTCTGCTAATGGCATGGAACCTCATACTAATTATAATCATTATTCCCTCATTACTCGTTATGTCCCAAGGGGTTGTCAGGTGTGTGTGTGTCTGTGTACAATACATGAGCATGTGGACGTTTCGTGTGTGTGTGTGTGTGTGTGTGTGTGTGTGTGTGTGTGTGTGTGTGTGTGTGTGTGTGTGTGTGTGTGTGTGTGTGTGTGTGTGTGTGTGTGTGTGTGTGTGTGTGTGTGTGTGTGTGTGTGTGTGTGTGTGACCTTCCCATGTTCTCCCGGTGATACATCATCGTTACGGCCCGTGGGAACGGGGATGGCATATTGCTGCAGTCACTTATGATGTTATCTCATTAAGACTTGCATTATGATGATGTCTGTTCCGTCTGCGTATAGAAGTCTGACTCCGGAAAACGGGAGAGGGTTCACAAGGCACTTCACATCGCAGGCCCACGAGGGGATGCGGTGCTGCGAGCGTCTAAAGTTAGCCGCTTCTAGTGACGTCGGCTCAGAGCAACCGCCTCCCCGGGGGATTTAGAAGCGCCCGCGGGTTTCCGACTGTCGGCTGGAATTTCGGTACAGTTAATCTAGTGAGATGATGAGTTGAGAACGGCTGTGTACTCTGTGAACTGAGATGTGATGATTTTTTAAAACCACTTGGACCTACCGTTTATTTGACTTCGTCTATATATAAATAAATACACACACAACTTTCATTGCCAGATTGCAGCAAGGTGGGCCCAATCACCACCACTGCCAAGTAGGGCTGGGCAATTAATAAAAAAAAAAATCGCAATCTCGATTCATATACCTATGTGTGAAGTGCCACAGAACAAGTGACACTTTTGGAAATTGACATCCTGATTCGTTCCAATATAGCCGTATATACCTATTTTTCACATGTAATTATATGCTTCATTATTCAATTATTCAATTGACGATGGACAATGACCTCCCAGGTTGGCAGAGTGGGTGTGAAGTGCCACAGATCAACAAGTGACACTCTTGGAAATTGACATCCTGATTCGTATAATATGACCAGTATAATCTTTTATAGACTTTAAAAACTGAACTCTGGAGGATAATGAAATGATGGCTCTACTTATAAAAATGGAAATGAGCCTTTAATGTCTGAAGAAAAGGTGCCTGTTGTCTGTGGGAACAGGCCCGAAATAGGGAGTCAACCTGGCAGCAGGGCCTCTTCTCGGAGCTCTCCGACCGGTTAACCCTTTGTGGGGTCTGAATGAGATGAAAAGTGAAGGGACTTTCCACAGCAGAGACAATGGGAGTCTGTTCCAGCAAAAAACGTTACAATTACTTTTCGAGTTACGGCCTAGTGGAGTAGAAAGGGAGGAGAGCCAGTCCCCACGTACCGTGCACTGACTGGCTGGTGAAATGACATCACGGTGACAGCGCTGTATTTGGACCAATAAGCAGAAGAGATCTGGGGCCCTTTATAAAGGGCAACTGGCCAGATCACAGGCAGATTTTACACTGAGCTAGAGAGATAGGAAGATGTTGCTTGCGGGCACAAGCCGTGCCAGATGAGATGTTTTGTGTTATACTTCTTTTAAACTGTAATGGATATTTCCGCTCAAGTCTTTTTCTGTAACTTTATTGAAATAAAAATGACTTTTTATAATCCATTGAGTTCTTGGACTGATTCCTGCCAGCAATGCCAGCAAATACCAGCCGCGCCCTGATTTCCTCTGAGGTGACTATGTCCTGAAATACAGATTGAATCAATTGACTGGTTAATGCTTTTCAGCTAAAAAATATATATATATATATATGTATATGCTATCTACTGATAAGAAATACTATGCATGTAGATGGGTGTTGTTTGCGGGTTCCGGTGTCTCTGTGTCCAGACTGACTCTGTCTTATGTGGGACCTCGACCGTCTGAATCACTGCAGGGTTCAAGACGGTCGGTTCCGCTGACGGAGGAGGAGGAGGAGGACAGGAGGGGCCGGGGAGTGCAAACAATGATTACGTGTTAGTACAGTGGTAATACTTATTAAACGATGAAGTAATATCATCAAGCTTTCAAATGAGCAGTATTACAGACCATTCCTCACAAATGAGGACGGTGATGGTGGATGATATAATAGTTCTCCTAGACAATACATTCGGTTTATTTCAAACAAGAAGAGATTAACAACTCTTCATGATTACATTTCATATCAACTGGATATCACAAGACCAGTGACTTGAAGTAATCTAGACAGAAATAGTAAATTGACTCGAGAACTTGGCGAGTTTAGCACCTCGCCGGGGGATATCGAGCGGCCGCGGGTTTATATCTCGAGTAGGCGATTGAGATATATAGAGGCGACCTGTAGCTTAACATGGCGTCCCTGGGTTAGGGCTGAGATCGGTAAGATAACAGCCAAAATAAAATAAACTAGAAATATTGAAAAAAAAAAGAAAAAAAAAACGGAGAACCGAGTTTTAGAATACACCAGTCAAAGGATATTGATCTGTAGGGCCCTCGATGGAGAGCAGTGGCAAATTAAAGGCATCTGCATAGTGGGGGCATTGCTGGTGGAGCGGTTGAGCCCGCAAAATTGGATTAAAGAAAAAAAAAAAAGGGGTAAAGAAAACCCTCTCTCTAAAATGTCTGGCAGTTTAGAGAGACATCAGCGAAGCCAAAACGGCCGAAGAAGACAGGACTACTGTCAAAAGCCTCTGGAGTAAAATTAAATTACAGATTTGGAAAAAATTAAAGTAGAAAGCTCTACTGGCAACTCGAGTGGAAGGCTCTACTCGGGGATATCACAAATGAATAGAAAGGGGGGGGGGGGGAGTTACAAGTGCAACATAATTTTGTGCTTTGCCCACAGGAAGTGAACTGGACCTAGCCAGACGAGAGCCAACTACCAAAGATACTGTATGCAAGGAGGAGAGACTGTATGTGAAGCGAAGTCAAAACGACCGTTCACAGAAAGGCGATGGCTCCCTAGCCCAAAGACACTGTTTGTAAGGAGGAGAGACTGTATGTGAAGCGAAGTCAAAACGACCGTTCACAGAAAGGCGATGGCTCCCTAGCCCAAAGACACTGTTTGTAAGGAGGAGAGACTGTATGTGAAGCGAAGTCAAAACGACCGTTCACAGAAAGGCGATGGCTCCCTAGCCCAAAGACACTGTTTGTAAGGAGGAGAGACTGTATGTGAAGCGAAGTCAAAACGACCGTTCACAGAAAGGCGATGGCTCCCTAGCCCAAAGACACTGTTTGTAAGGAGGAGAGACTGTATGTGAAGCGAAGTCAAAACGACCGTTCACAGAAAGGCGATGGCTCCCTAGCCCAAAGACACTGTTTGTAAGGAGGAGAGACTGTATGTGAAGCGAAGTCAAAACGACCGTTCACAGAAAGGCGATGGCTCCCTAGCCCAAAGACACTGTTTGTAAGGAGGAGAGACTGTATGTGAAGCGAAGTCAAAACGACCGTTCACAGAAAGGCGATGGCTCCCTAGCCCAAAGATACTGTATGTGAGGAGGGGAGACTGTATGTGAGGAGAAGCCAAAACGGCCGTTCACAGGACTGCAAGCTAACTAGCTCAACATCAACTAACAAGCCAGTGCTAACACCCATGAGCTGGCCCTAGCCAGACGGAAGCTAACTAGCACGACATCGGCTAACAAGCCAGTGCTAACACCCATGAGCTGGCCCTAGCCAGACGGAAGCTAACTAGATCGCCATCAGCCAACAAGCCAGTGCTAACACCCATGAGCTGGCCCTAGCCAGACGAGAGCCAACTAGCTCACCACAGGCTAACAAAGCCAGGAGCTAACAGCAGGCGAAGTAGCCGGAGCTAGCGACCAATGCTAGCTCAGGAGGAGCTGGCACAACCAAAGCTAGCACAAGAGAAGCTAGTTCGCATGTTGAGACATCTCAAAAGACTGGAGATCCCCGAAAGGGCCTCAATGGCGCAACGGATGGAAAGAGGAGTAAGGACCCCCGGTCAAGATCCAGGGGATAACATGGTGGAGAGACTGATCCCACAGGTGCGAGACGGGAACATGTCTCTCAGTGTTGCAGCCGAATCAGTCATGAATGGAACACCCATGCAGGGATCATGCTTACTGCTTGAAAAGCTATTCGGAGGAGTCCCAGGGGGTAACCTACTGGCAGCCCGATGCGCAGCATGGTCACAAGACCAGCTACGTATCGAGTGTAGGCTGTATGACCAAGTCATAATGCTATCTGACAAAGGGGGGGCCTCCCAGGAGCCTCCCCCGAAAACAACCAAGGAGAGAACAAGGAAAAAGGATCCTTCCGGCATCGAATACCTCTCTGCAGACGACTGGGGGGCATTAACCCCAGAACAGCAAGCAGAGACGAGGGCAAGAAGGGAGGAATCCAAATCCCGGAAGAAGAATTACATATACCTACCTCCAGACGAGTGGGCCGCACTAACCCCAGAACAGCAAGCAGAGGTGAGGACAACAAGGGAGGAATTCAAATCCCGGAAGAAGAATTACATATACCTACCTCCAGACGAGTGGGCCGCACTAACCCCAGAACAGCAAGCAGAGGTGAGGACAACAAGGGAGGAATTCAAATCCCGGAAGCAGAGATGAGGGCAACAAAGGGAGAAATTACCTTCTGGGGCCCTGACACATGACACTCAAGCAAGTGCAAACTGCACTTGACATACCGCTCATCTGTCAAGAGGAATAATATATAGTGTTGTTGTCATTTAGGAAGAAACATAACATGGAATACTACATGCATTTTGTATATATTTTAAGTATAATATGTAAAGATGTCCGTCCTTGCTCTAAACCCAGAGTAAAGTAAAGTGAATTTGTAATCTATTTCATTCAGAAGGGATTTCCTGACAGCAACCATTTGGTAGGTTAGCACCCTACCAACCATATCAGCTGCATGAGATGTACACTCACCAGCGCCTATGGGTAACAAATTGAGACTCTGCAAACTCTCATCAAGCTTAGCACCTTGACGCGGGGGGACAGAGCGAGCATCAGGGTCTCTGTATCCGACGGGCCTATCAGATTTGTGGAGACTTGGAAGCCTCAGCATACAGGACGCTGTGGTGCTTAGGCGGCCAAGTCACTGGTTTATAGGTCTGTCAAAACGGATTGGAGGTGCCGGGGCTTAGAACATGAGTTCAAGTGAGTTGGGCTGTATACTAATTAAATAGGTATCAACAGCCGAAAGAATATTAACTGAAATAACTGCTGTCAGGTGTCTCTGGAGTAGAATTAGTTACAGATTTGAGTCAACCTTACTCAAGATTGGTCTTATCGGCAGAACCTCTCCAACCAAGACTCTTCCTAATGTTCGAGATCTGGAACAATGGTGACGTAGATGGTCTGCAGAGCGCAGCAGACAGCCAAAAGTAAATTGGTAAAAAATCTATCAGGAACAAGAGAGGGTTGATAAGTAACGACTTGAAGTAGCGGTTACTCATGACTAAAAAGTTACGTAATGTTTTCTTACAGTCAAAAACGTAGAAGGTTCTACTCAAAGAAAGAATCACACTTAAAGTATATTTTTGTGATTGCAGTGAAAGATCACTCATGACTAAAAAGTTACGTAATGTTTTCTTACAGTCAAAAACGTAGAAGGTTCTACTCAAAGAAAGAATCACACTTAAAGTATATTTTTGTGATTACGGTAACAAGGTTTACTCATGACTTGAAGTAACTAAATGCTTACTTAAAGTCAGAACTTAAGTAGAAAAAACTCTACTTTGTGAATAGCAGGCTGAAATAGCCATTGCGAATAGCAGGCTGAAATAGCCATTGCGAATAGCAGGCTGAAATAGCCATTGCGAGCAGGCTGAAATAGCCATTGCGAATAGGAGCGAATAGCAGGCTGAAATAGCCATTGCGAGCAGGCTGAAATAGCCATTGCGAATAGGAGCGAATAGCAGGCTAACTAGCCATTGCTAACAGGACGAGGCTACTCACATGAACAGACAGGTATATGATAACCTTGGACATGCCGGAAGTAAGAGGATGTTGGTATACCTGAGAACTAACAACATTCTCATACCTAAAGCCAAACAAAGAGCGATAACAGTCCGAAAGGCCTGTGAACAATGTGCGCTGGTAAAGGTGCGCTGGTAAAGGGACAAAACCTGAACCAGTGCCACACTCTTAGACGGGGGGGGGGGCTGTCCCCCGGAGTCAGCGGACGACGCAGCGGATGGCAAGAAGGAATATACTGACTCAGGTCAGAAATCGGAACTGGAGGAAGACCGGGATAGGTCAAGCTCCAGAGCATCCTCAAGGTCCTCATCTAGACCTCCCAGACCTCCCAGACCTCCCAGACCTCCCAGACCTCCTAGACCTCCCAGACCGGACAGAGAGACATCGGCCTGGACCCAGGTTACAGGGCGACGAGAGCCCTGAATGGACCTGAAAGAGAGAAAAGAAATGAGTCCTCTGTGGACTGTATCTGTGATGTCCTGCGAGGCCTACGGACAGGGTCACACGACAGGTCAAGCTCCAGAGCATCCTCAAGGTCCTCATCTAGACCTCCCAGACCTCCTAGACCTCCCAGACCGGACAGAGAGACATCGGCCTGGACCCAGGCTACAGGGCGACGAGAGCCCTGAATGGACCTGAAAGAGAGAAAAGAAATTAGTCCTCTGTGGACTGTATCTGTGATGTCCTGCGAGGCCTACGGACAGGGTCACATGATAGGTCAAGCTCCAGAGCATCCTCAAGGTCCTCATCTAGACCTCCCAGACCTTCCAGACCTCCCAGACCTCCCAGACCTCCTAGACCTCCCAGACCGGACAGAGAGACATCGGCCTGGACCCAGGTTACAGGGCGACGAGAGCCCTGAATGGACCTGAAAGAGAGAAAAGAAATGAGTCCTCTGTGGACTGTATCTGTGATGTCCTGCGAGGCCTACGGACAGGGTCACACGATAGGTCAAGCTCCAGAGCATCCTCAAGGTCCTCATCTAGACCTCCCAGACCTTCCAGACCTCCCAGACCTCCCAGACCTCCTAGACCTCCCAGACCGGACAGAGAGACATCGGCCTGGACCCAGGTTACAGGGCGACGAGAGCCCTGAATGGACCTGAAAGAGAGAAAAGAAATGAGTCCTCTGTGGACTGTATCTGTGATGTCCTGCGAGGCCTACGGACAGGGTCACACGACCAGGCCAACCACACTTCAATAGAGGACTGCTGCTACAAGTCTCGGGGACCCGTGGGGGTCACCCGAGAAGTGACAAATCAACCTACCTCAAACTATGGGAGAGATCCAAGAGGTCAGAGGGGGCGACCCCAAGATGACCAAGATGACCAAGATGACCAAGATGACCAAGACAACAACAGCCTGGGTGCATCGGCCGGAACAACAGATGCAAGTCTTCCCGCCGGATACCAAGCAACAACGTGACCCCTATCCCGTCGAGCCGTCCAGCCAGGGAACAACAGATGCAAGTCTTCCCGCCGGCTACCAGGGTAACAAGGTACCAAGATGGCAGAGGGGGTGTGGAGAGTCACAGCCACGTGACCCCACAATCGCCATCTCGTCCCCCAGTACAGACGCTATTAAGACAATGGAAAATGACCGCCCAGGATGACAGAGTGGGTGTGAAGTGCCACAGAACAAGTGACACTTTTGGAAATTGACATCCTGATTCGTTCCAATATAGCCGTATATACCTATTTTTCACATGTAATTATATGCTTCATTATTCAATTATTCAATTGACGATGGACAATGACCTCCCAGGATGGCAGAGTGGGTGTGAAGTGCCACAGATCAACAAGTGACACTCTTGGAAATTGACATCCTGATTCGTATAATATGACCAGTATAATCTTTTATAGACTTTAAAAACTGAACTCTGGAGGATAATGAAATGATGGCTCTACTTATAAAAATGGAAATGAGCCTTTAATGTCTGAAGAAAAGGTGCCTGTTGTCTGTGGGAACAGGCCCGAAATAGGGAGTCAACCTGGCAGCAGGGCCTCTTCTCGGAGCTCTCTGACCGGTTAACCCTTTGTGGGGTCTGAATGAGATGAAAAGTGAAGGGACTTTCCACAGCAGAGACAATGGGAGTCTGTTCCAGCAAAAAACGTTACAATTACTTTTCGAGTTACGGCCTAGTGGAGTAGAAAGGGAGGAGAGCCAGTCCCCACGTACCGTGCACTGACTGGCTGGTGAAATGACATCACGGTGACAGCGCTGTATTTGGACCAATAAGCAGAAGAGATCTGGGGCCCTTTATAAAGGGCAACTGGCCAGATCACAGGCAGATTTTACACTGAGCTAGAGAGATAGGAAGATGTTGCTTGCGGGCACAAGCCGTGCCAGATGAGATGTTTGTGTTATACTTCTTTTAAACTGTAATGGATATTTCCGCTCAAGTCTTTTTCTGTAACTTTATTGAAATAAAAATGACTTTTTATAATCCATTGAGTTCTTGGACTGATTCCTGCCAGCAATGCCAGCAAATACCAGCCGCGCCCTGATTTCCTCTGAGGTGACTATGTCCTGAAATACAGATTGAATCAATTGACTGGTTAATGCTTTTCAGCTAAAAAAAAATATATATATATATGTATATGCTATGTACTGATAAGAAATACTATGCATGTAGATGGGTGTTGTTTGCGGGTTCCGGTGTCTCTGTGTCCAGACTGACTCTGTCTTATGTGGGACCTCGACCGTCTGAATCACTGCAGGGTTCAAGACGGTCGGTTCCGCTGACGGAGGAGGAGGAGGAGGACAGGAGGGGCCGGGGAGTGCAAACAATGATTACGTGTTAGTACAGTGGTAATACTTATTAAACGATGAAGTAATATCATCAAGCTTTCAAATGAGCAGTATTACAGACCATTCCTCACAAATGAGGACGGTGATGGTGGATGATATAATAGTTCTCCTAGACAATACATTCGGTTTATTTCAAACAAGAAGAGATTAACAACTCTTCATGATTACATTTCATATCAACTGGATATCACAAGACCAGTGACTTGAAGTAATCTAGACAGAAATAGTAAATTGACTCGAGAACTTGGCGAGTTTAGCACCTCGCCGGGGGATATCGAGCGGCCGCGGGTTTATATCTCGAGTAGGCGATTGAGATATATAGAGGCGACCTGTAGCTTAACACTATGCAATCTCATTTCTAAGTTATGATGTTTTTTTTATACAAAAAAAAAAATTGTTATTAAATATTTTATTTAATTTTTTATTTAATTTTTTACTTTACTTTTTAAATGATTTTATTGAAAACAATAAGAATCGTGAGAGAATCGTGATCTCAATTCTTAGAGAGAAAAATCGTGATTCACATTTGAGCAAGAATCGCCCAGCCCTAGGAAGTCCTCACTGGATAGTGTTTTTTTGTTTTTTGCATTTTGTATGTCATAATTGTCATGTTAAAAACATTTAGTTTATTCGCTTAATTAATTTTTTTTGTTTATTTCTACTTTTTATAATTGGGTTCTTGTGTTGATCGTAACATAAGGTTAACCCTTTCACTACCACACTACAGACGGTTAACCGCCAACATTTTGGGAAATTAGCTTATCGTCTTCTCCAGAGAGAGACAAGACGATAGATACCAGTTTCCTCTCTGTGTGTTCAGTAGAAAGCTATCTGGCTGCACATTAGCCTAGCTTAGCACAATGAATGGAAGTGGACAGTGCCGGTTAGCCTAGGCATAGATACAATTGGTATCTATCTTCTTGACTCTCTCTGGAGAAAACGATAAGCTAATTTCCCCAAATGTTGGCATGTTCCTTTAGGAAATATATTTATGAGGGGGTGAACATGTACAGTACATGGTGCAGTCAAGTCTAAGTAAAGTCTACTGAAGGTATAAAGTCGGTGCAAACTAAGTGACTATACTAAGGCTGCGGTTACACTAGGGCCAGTTTCGTTTTCAGTTTCAGTTTCGTTTTTCAGAACGCTACGTAATGGCAGGCAAGTTAGACATCGTTTTGCCTCCTGAGCACAGTGATGTATATACATGTAATACAATGCCAAAGCAGTAGGTGGCGATGTAGTTCAAACATGAAGGCCATTTTCAACCAATCAGAAAGGTTGAACGTGCCACTACACTTCCTGCTAAAAAACAACAATCCACCATCTTTAAATACCTCGTGTGAGCCATTTAGCCAACGTAGCATTTATTTTTCAGCAAAGAAAGTGCAATAAACAAAACGGATACATTCACTGTGTGTTCTGCCTCTCATTTGTTGATGAAACAAAACCAACATCAACACAATTGACCACCAAGAGCGGATGGTTTAGTCTCACAAAAATATCTCAGATGTTCTTAGCTACATGCTAATGTGAATGGCATTCTCCATGTATATAGTTAGCATCGGGGCTATTAACGTAGTAACGGTAACGCTAGTAGAAATGGATGAAAACTGCATTGGGCAGAACGGCTCCGTATCCGGCTTGCGCAAATTACATGGCACCATTGTCTGCGAGTTTCCAAAACACCGTTTGAGCGTTGCCACTAGGAAAGCGTGTTTTCCTGCCAAAACTGTGTTTCTTTTTAACTTGGACATGCAAACGGAATCATTCGAAAATAGAACGTTGCTGTTTTAACCCAGTGTAACCATGGCCTAAGACACACTTTGGGACCTGACAGAAACAGAAGGGTGACACATGTTTGGGTACTGGTCATAGTTTTAATGAGCACTGTTTTATTTGTGCATGTTATTACAATTAAATAATCATTTCTAAACATTGACTTCTGATCCTGTTCATGTTTTGGGGAACATAATGCTAAATTATAATATTATTGTTATTGTTGTGGTTAGCGCTGCACTGTGGTGACCCAATGGAAATAGTGGAAACAGTGCATTGTAGCCTTGGAGCTGAAGGAAGCATATTGCTCTGATGGACGACACAGCCACTGTACTACACTGTACTTTACTAGATACTGTACTACACTGTACTTTACTATATACTGTATTATACTCTACTTTACTAGATACTGTATTATACTCTACTTTACTAGACACTGTACTACACTGTACTTTACTAGATACTGTACTATACTGTACTTTACTAGACACTGTACTACACTGTACTTTACTAGATACTGTATTATACTCTACTTTACTAGACACTGTGTTATAGTGTACTTTACTAGATACTGTATTATACTGTACTTTACTAGACACTGTACTACACTGTACTTTACTAAACACTGTACTACACTGTACTTTACTAGATACTGTATTACACTGTACTTTACTAGACACTGTACTACACTGTACTTTACTAGACAATGTACTACACAGTACTTTACTAGACACTGTACTACACTGTACTTTACTAAACACTGTACTACACTGTACTTTACTAGACACTGTACTACACTGTACTTTACTAGACACTGTATTACACTGTACTTTACTAGACACTGTACTACACAGTACTTTACTAGACACTGTACTACACTGTACTTTACTAGACACTGTACTAAACTGTACTTTACTAGACACTGTACTGCACTGTACTTTACTAGACACTGTACTACACTGTACTTTACTAGACACTGTAATACACTGTACTTTACTAGACACTGTACTGCACTGTACTTTACTAGACACTGTACTACACTGTACTTTACTAGACACTGTACTACACTGTACTTTACTAGACACTGTACTGCACTGTATTTTACTAAACACTGTACTACACTGTACTTTACTAGACACTGTACTACACTGTACTTTACTAGACACTGTACTACACTGTACTTTACTAGACACTGTACTACACTGTACTTTACTAGACACTGTACTACACTGTACTTTACTAGACACTGTACTACACTGTACTTTACTAGACACTGTATTACACTGTACTTTACTAGACACTGTACTACACTGTACTTTACTAAACACTGTACTACACTGTACTTTACTAGACACTGTACTACACTGTACTTTACTAGACACTGTACTACACTGTACTTTACTAGACACTGTACTGCACTGTACTTTACTAGACACTGTACTACACTGTACTTTACTAGACACTGTACTACATTGTACTTTACTAGACACTGTACTGCACTGTACTTTACTAGACACTGTACTGCACTGTACTTTACTAGACACTGTACACTGTACTACACTGTACTTTACTAGACACTGTACTACACTGTACTTTACTAGACACTGTACTACACTGTACTTTACTAGACACTGTACTGCACTGTACTTTACTAGACACTGTACTACACTGTACTTTACTAGACACTGTACTGCACTGTACTTTACTAGACACTGTACTGCACTGTCTCATTCTTGCTCTCCGCTCTCCCTCTCTCTGTCTGTATCTCTTTGTCATGCACTTCCTCTCTATTGCTGGCTCCTTGTCACTGTCTCTTTCCCTCTCTCTATCTCCCTCTCCCCCCCCCCCTCCTCTGGCCATCTGGCCCTATCTCTCTCTCTCTCTCTCTCTCTCTCTCTCTCTCTCTCTCTCTCTCTCTCTCTCTCTCTCTCTCTCTCTCTCTCTCTCTCTCTCTCTCTCTCTCTCTCTCTCTCTCTCTCTCTCTCTCTCTCTCTCTCTCTCTCTCTCTACAACATAGGGGCCCCCCAGGGCTGTGTTCTGAGTCCCCTCCTCTACTCCCTGTACACACACGACTGTGTGGCTCAGCGGAGTAGCAATACAATCATCAAATTTGCTGACGACACAGTGGTGGTGGGCCTGATCTCTGCCAATGACGAGAGGGCCTACCTGGAAGAGGTCAAGGTCCTGGCGGGATGGTGCCAGGAAAACAGCCTCTCCCTGAACGTCAGCAAAACAAAGGAGATGATTGTGGACTTCAGGAGGTCGGGGGTCAAGGACTACAGCCCCCTCAGCATCGACGGGGCACCGGTTGAGAGAGTCAACAGCTTTAAGTACCTCGGAGCCTACATATCCGAGGACTTGACATGGACCACACACATTGACAGTGTTGTGAAGAAGGCACGACAACGCCTCTACTTCCTCAGGCGCCTAAGGAAGTTCCAAGTCAGTCAGAAGATCCTTAAGAACTTCTACTCATGTACAATAGAGAGCATCTTGACTGGCAACATCACCTCCTGGTTTGGGAATAGCACTGCACAAGACCGAAGCAGACTACAAAGAGTGACACGTTCAGCCGAACGCACAATTGGAGGGGGGCTCCCCACCCTCCAGAACATTTACAACAAGCGTTGCAAGGGCAAGGCTAAGAGAATCATTAAAGACTCCAGTCACCCGAACAACTGCCTCTTTGAACTGCTGCGGTCAGGCAAGCGATACCGGAGTCTCAAGGCGAGCACAGAAAGACTCAGAAGAAGCTTCTATCCCCAGGCCATCAGGCTGCTAAACGAACAATGAACACTACACAACAACAACCACCAAACGCACATAGCACACACATCCACACGCACACACTCACTTTAAACAAACACACTGTAGCACCCACTCCACACACTTTATAGCACACACCCACTTTAAACAAACACACTGTAGCACCCACTCCCCACACTTTATATTTATTGATGAAGGATTGCACTACAACTCGTACACCTTACTGTAAATTGTACCTAAATTGTACCTCATCCCATTTCTGCTTTGCACTATATAGTACTGTACATTAGTACACTGCATAGTATTGTATATTATATGGTAACTCAGAACATTGTACATATGTCTATACCGAACACTGTGACCTCATTTTCTTCTTCTAAATTACATGCTATACTATGTTATTTGATACTATCTTGTCTAGCACAGTCTCTGGAGCGTAACAGTAAGAAGCATTTTGTATGAAAGTATTCTGTACTTCTGTATGACAACTATTAAAGAAACTGAAACTGAACTCTATCTATCTCTCTCTCTCTCTCTCTCTCTCTCTCTGTATCTCTCACTATCTCTCTCTCTCTCCCTCCCTATGTCCGTCCCTCCCCACCCCACCTCTCTCTCTCTTTATATATATATATAATATATATATACATATACACAACACGCACACTGTATATCTCTCTCACTGACTTTCCTCCCTGAAGGATATTTTACTTTTCTAGGCCACTGACCTCAGTCAGTGGTTCTTTGGACCAATCTCTCCCCCTCCCTCCCTCCTCTCTCTCTCTCTCTCTCTCTCTCTCTCTCTCTCTCTCTCTCTCTCTCTCTCTCTCTCTCTCTCTCTCTCTCTCTCTCTCTCTCTATCTCTCTCTCTCTCTCTCTCTCTCTCTCTCTCTCTCTCTCTCTCTCCCTGAGTGTGTGATCTAGTGACCTATTTGTGACTGTCACTCAATGGTGTGATGGCTGCTTCCTCACATCTTCCAGCCAAAAAACAAAAACCTGTTTTCTCATGTCCAATAGATCATACAGTAGGGGTGTCCTATTTGTATGATTTTTTAACATTTACATGCACATAAGTATCCTGTGGATGTGCAGGGTACCATTTCTGTCCTCTGTTTTTTGAGTCTGCGTCTGTAAACATCACTTCCTGTTTACACTAATACCATAACCTAGATAATATCACTCAAGAATAGCATAACCTAGAAATTAGGGATGCACCGAATGGGAAATTATTGGCCGAAACCGAATACCGAAAATAGGAAACAGTTGGCCGAAAGGCCGAATATGATTAATATATATATATATATATATATATATATATATATATATAATGTATTTATTTTTTACGAATGTTGTTCAGCTACCTGATTATGGCAAAATACATGATTATGGCTAAACTTAACTTAAATAATATTAATAATCACTATAATGGGTCCATAAAAGATTTATTCAGCACTAATACATACATACTATACTATGCATACATTAATTCCAGACTGACTGCTGAAGGATTGTAAATTTAAACATTTTCTCTTTGCATACAACAAAATGTGCATTAAAGTCAAGTGCATTTTCTACAACAAAGTGCATTCAGAACAAAGTGCATTCAGAACAAAGCCAAGGTGCTTTAAAACTGCATAAAGATCTAGGCCAGTAGATAATATATAGAAAATAATATCTCTTTTCAAGTCTTACTGGACAAAATTAGGTTTGAGTTTTGAGCTTCCTAGTTGCCGTAGTTGATGATCACACTAGGATATAAACACACAGGTTTGGAAGCTGGAGGAACTCGATGGATGAACTGAAGCAATATAAAGAAACAAATAGCCAATAAGTGTGAAGTTATCTTTGAACCTCTGTTGTCAAGCCTCGTCAATATACCCCCCCCCCTTTCCTCACTAATGGAACTGGTGTCATGGAGTCACTCCGCTGTCTAGGGTATGGCTAACGTTAGCTAGCTTAGCGGCGGCTAACGCTAGTTAGCTTGGCGGCTCGCCAATTGAAGGTCAGAGCTGTTCTGTGTCTAATGAAATGCGTTTTGATTACGTCATCACAACAACACGTTAGGTTACGAACGTAACCCTGTTCTTTGACATTCTGTGATATTTTGTGCTAAAACCAAAAGCCGAAAGGGCCTTTTTTAACCATTTTCGGCTGATAATCTTCGGTGGCCGAATATTCGGTGCATCCCTAATAGAAATAGCTCTAAATGGGACACTTGGGACATATTAATATTAACCGGGATATTAATCTGGTGTTGTTGTTTTTGTTCTGGAATATGAAGGTGCATATATACTGAAGGATAATTGGAGCTGCTTAAAGGAAGTAGACGAGGCTGGTCTAAATTATATCGACAGTAGTTTATTCAATTTAAAGCATTGAAGTTTAAGACAGAACAGAACAGAACAGAACCGGACCGGACCGGCAGTTTAAACAGGCGTGTCCTCCCCCAAATCATACGATCTTACATCATCGGACAAAAGATCATTGGGCTTTTAACGAGGCCCCCCTGGTCCTGATGACCTGGCTGGGTTATGGCACCTTGTCCTGCTTTGTACACATTCGACATCTACAAATCAGCGACATCAGCCTCCCACAGAGGTCCGCCAACGTTAATATATTACAGAGCTCGAAGGGAAGCTGATATCACTGATCTGCAGATCAATAGTAATTATGTAATTATGATCTTATGGTATGGAAACTATACATTTTCTACTACAATACCTTAACACATTCAGCTCCATGCCCGAGTATAGTCAGGTTATCTCACCAGCGGTTGAGCGCCATACCCGAGTAGCGTGATTTTTTTCCGTAGCCGTCCTAACCTTTCCTGCCGATCGAATATCACCAGCTGGCAGTATCACCTACCTTTGAACTGTAATGGCTTGGCGTGGATACACGTTTTCCTTTATTATTTTTTTGGTAAGGGCTCCTCCTCCTGTTTGAACAGAGATTTACATCGATCGCCTCGAAATTCCGTTGCGTATTTACCATCGAAACGTGTACATATACACTGGTAATCGCGATGGCGATGCGATCACTTGGAATAATTTTTTTTGGAATACCTTTGGTAAGGTATATTATATGTCTATTTTACCGAACCTGAAACATGTGTTTCTAACAATCACAGTTTTGTGTTTTACCAGACGTAAAACATGCTTGACAAACACGATCGCGGTCTTGAGTTAAAACGACCCCCCCCCCCCCCCCCCCTCTATGATGATTTTGTGAAGGTACATGTGTACATGGTATATACCTTTGATTTGGGAGTATTTGGGGTTTCAGGGGATCAACCAGAGCGGTTTGGGCTTATTGCACATAACGCGTTTTATCTCGCGATCTATGGAAACAGACTGGATTATCTTGGAAATGCGCAATGTTTAGCATGTAATAAACTACAAACTACAGTGTGTAGAAACAAACAAGAAAGTAGTGTCTGTCAAATGAGCCACACCATTGTCTCCACAGCTATAATACAGAACACACACACAGCTCTGCAAACATCATGAAACACTGCGAAAGATGACCATTTTAACACTTTCTGTGCTGTTGGCGTAGATCTACGTTTCTGTGGCCCGACTGTTGAGTGCCAAAAAACATAGATCTACGTTTCTTTTATTCGCTATTGCCATTCATAATCCATCGAGGCACCTTGTGCATGCTGTCCTGAATGTGTCTGAGATTGCAGACGGCCAATACCGCCACCTAATGCCTTGCGGCCGGTATTGCACATCATTGGAATCTTTCTGGCTATGGCTGTGCATCGATCTAAGAAGTCCAGTCTGGGTTTTCCTTCTTGGGCATGACTAACGTTATAACACACGGATTGGGGACACTGGAGCACCGTGGATTCATGTGTTTTGGTGGATAAACGTTGGACACACGACGCAATCAATATTTGGAATGGCGATCAGATAATTGGATTATTCTTTTTGCAGTACATCATAGACGAGGTAAGGACTCTATGTTACCAATCTTGCGTTGATCCGATGTTTTTTTCGCAGCGATCGAAGCGTGTCTGTGTGGTATGTGTGTGTGGTCACTACCGTTGATAGTAATCACAGCACGGAGGTGTGCCCCGCTCCAACCCCCCTTTCATGCATGAATGATGAAAGATAATACCGATAATCTAGCGTTGATTTCAGATTGATTGTTGATCCAAGCGAGGAATGGCAACGTGTTTAGTGAATTCCAATAAAACGCTGTTTTCGCGTCTTTTCCTGGGATTACTCAGAATCACTCAAACTATACTCATATTTACCACGGTATGAAACGGAAATGTATGAAAAAATTATTTAATATAGTTTTTAGCACTGTAAACACGGCATTCTCCCCATTGAACATAGCACTAAGCTAGGATAACATGCAGCCAGATAGCTTTCTACTGAACACAGAGAGGAAACTGGTATCTATCTTCCTGTCTCTCTCTGGAGAAGACAGTAAGCAAATTTCCCAAAATGTTGGCATGTTCCTTTAACCCAAATAACCCAAATAAGAACAGGATAAACAGGATTCTAGCTGTTAACCGGAAAGCGTCACTCATTCAAACACACTCTGCGGTGATGGGTTTTCTTTGTGTTAATCTGCCCCATTTCACAAGGAAAGTCCCTGGGCAGTTGTCCATCTGGGCCTTGCCTGTGCTGTACTGAGCATCTGTTTGAGGCAGAGTGTTAATGCAGAGTTTGTGCCTCTCGGTTCTATGTGTAGTAGGCAGTGATGGGAATAACGGCGTTATAAATAAGGGCGTTACTAACGGTGTTACTTTTTTCAGTAACGAGTAATCTAATTGATTACTCTTCCAATCTTAATAACGCTGTTACCGTTACTGCCAAAAAAAGCGGCACGTTACTATAATTTAAGCTGTTTTTTTCATCAGACCAACTAGATCTCTGAGCCGAGAGGCAATACTTTTTTTAAACTGTTCTTCCTTGGTTAGTGGGCAGTTAGGCTGGTAAAGATATGCTTCCTAAGGCTATGTGTCCACCGGGGACGTTTTTTTCAAGGCGGACCGCTTGAAGAAGAAAAAAAAGCTTTGAGTGTCTTTCTGGGTCTCCCCAGAGCTCGCGCCAGCCGCGGCTTTGCCCCTTCCCCGATGAGTTACATTGATGAGCGCGCTGCTTTCCAAAAAAGTTTAACTAGTTTCAACTTTATGAGCTGGGAGCGCTCTGCCAAAAACGCTGCCGTCGAGAGCTCATAAAACGTGAGGCGCGGCTCTGGGAAGAGGAGCGCGCCTGACGCTTCTCCAGCATATAAATGAATGACAGAAAGGAGCTGACAACTCATAAAACGTCCCCTATGGACACAAGCCCTAACGTGTGTAAACGGAAGTACAGGAAGTACAGGCTACAGGCTTTCCGGTTTCGACAAAACAATTATAGAAACGTGTGAAGTGCACAATATTTCCTCGTGTAAGCCACTGCCTGAAGAATTTACTACATGACCAGGACGTTCTAGCTTGTTTGCCGACAGGATTCTGGAAAAGTTTGGTCCGTTCGGAGGCAGCTTCCTGGGGAAGTACATACACCGGAAATGTCACCCCATACACACTTTCGGCAGTATTTCTTTACCAGGCTTTATTTTACGGAGGAGATAAAACTGTGAATGAGGTTAGTGGGCAGTGCATGAGACAAGCACATAAATGCTGACGATTGGCTGAGGTTGAGTAAGATTTCATGGTAAGCCAATCAGAGGTAGAGTTGGGCGGGTGTTCGAAAGCACACATAGTCGGACACACAACGAACAACACAAGCGAGTCAGTCAACGAGAGACCGGGTCCGTGTACGTTTTGATATTTTGTTTGGTGAGCCCAAATAATCCAAAACTAATCCAACAATCAACACAAGCGAGTCAGTCAACGAGAGACGGGTCCATGAGGTTTTTTGTTCACTCTTAGTCTTGTGTTTGTTGTGTTGCAGCGCAGGGCACTACAGTAGTGGAGGCTCTACTGCTGGCAGCCTTATCAACATAGTGCTGCACTTCCTGGTTTAACAGCACAGTCTTCAGGTGCTCAGAGAGAGAGAAAGAGAGAGAGAGAGAGAGAGAGAGAGAGAGAGAGAGGGGGAGAGAGAGAGAGAGAGAGAGAGAGAGAGAAGAGGTAGAGCAGCATGAGAGAAGAACACAGCACAGCAACATTAAAATAGTTTAGATTTGTGTACAATGTTTATGTTAATAATGTATTGTATTAAGTGTCCATTTCATTATAATATTCATATCATAAATAATTGAACATGGACATGTATTTTATGTTCCGTTAACTCATTCAGGGCCAACAGCGCCCTCTGCTGATGACCCTTCGGTGCCAGTGCTTTATCCAATGGACGATAGGACTTATTTGCGAGTGCTTAACATATCAAATATAATAGCAATAGATCCAAATAACACAATGACCGTCAATGAGTTGCTTTCAGTCAACATGCACGAAACAGATAATTTTTTCATACATACATTTCCATTTTATACCGTGATGAATATCAATATATTTCTAGGGCGTTCTGTCTCATCTCAATAAACTCCAGCAAATCCAGCTTAAAGGTATTTCCTTCGAAATCATGCCATTTGGGGCGCTCCAGTAGCACACCACATAGCACGCTGAGTCGCGAAGCGGTCGCCCCGGGTTCGATTCCCCGACCCGGTGGCCATGTGCCGCATGTCCCCTCCTCCCATTTCACCTTCTCTCCTCTATCGGTCCTGCGTGGCCAAAAGGTCCTGCGTTGACCAAAAAGCGGAAAATGCTATAAATAAAATTTAAAAATAAAAAAATAAATCGTGCCATTTGTCGCTTGATTTATGAATCATTTTCAAATAAACACTAGATTATCGATAGTATATGTGTCCTCATGCACGAAGAGAAGCGGGGTCTGAAAAATCGCTTCTCCGTACTTTGGTCGGCGCGAACCTCACTCACACTCCGATGGCGGTGAAAGGAACATCTGAATACCCCAAGATTCGTAACATAAAGGCCTTACCTCACATCTGATTTATCCAATTCCTGATCGGCATTCCAAATATTGATCGCGTTTATTGATCCAACGTTATATATCCAAAACACATAATCCACGCTGCTCTGAGTGTCCTCAGTCCATCTGTTATAACAATACTGCATGCCCGAGAAGTAAAACCTCGACCGGACTTTTTTTTTGATGCACCGTCCCAGCCAATCCAATCCAATGATGTGCAATACCATCTGGGAGACGATAGGCGGCGGTATTTGCCCTTTGCGAGCTCAGACCCATTCCCAATGATAACGTCAGGCTGGATGGATGAAAAATGAATGGATATCGCTAATAAAAGAAATATGGATTAAAACCCGAGATTTCTCGGGTTTGGCGCCCAGAGCATGGCGAGTTAACCCGGACTATCTCGGGTTTGGCCTCCAGTGAGTTAAAGAGGGAGGTGGGGTCACATTTGAGCATTTAAAATTGTACTTGAAAGTAACGAACTTTACATTTAACGAAGTTACTTTTATAATTTGTAACTGAGTAACTAATTGTGTTACTTTTTGGAAGAAGTAACTAATAACTGTAACTAATTACTTTTGAAAAGTAACTTGCCCAACACTGGTAGTAGCACGGCGAAGAGGATATGGGGTAAATCCAGATTCGCAACTGCCAGTTTCGGCCCAACCACTTGATTCGTTAAAAGAGCCATTCCTGACATGACGATGACGGAACTGGAATGGAATCAGTCTCTATCGTAACTAACATGCCATACAGGGACCTCGTTAGGTACCTCGTTAGGGGCCTCGTTAGGGGCCTCGTTAGCCACCACACAGTTTGGGGTCAATTAACTTTTCCAATTCAACCAATCAAGGCCATGGAGTTTTCCTCGGAATTCAAAAGTAGTGAAAAACCACTGATATGACATGGCTGTCCTGTCTTAACATGTCCTTGTCCTGTCTTAACATGTCCTGTCCCATCTTAAAGTGTCCTGTCCCATTTTTTTTTTGATCCACTCTTTTCTCCCATTTTCTATATTTTCTCCCATCCCAATTTCGTATCATCCAATTCAACCCTCCCCTGTCACGAACGCTGTTTCTTGCCTCCCACAAGCCGGCTGCAATGTGGACTAAGTCATACATAGCACAAGTCCCCTCCGGTACTTGAGGTAACAGCAGTCGCATCTTTTCACCTGCGCAGCTCGATCTCTCAGTGGCGAGGAGTAACGCGTGGGAGGCTCACGCTGCCCCCGACACTTCCTGATTCTACTGCGCAGGCGCACCAACCGACCTGTAGGAGTCGCTGTCCACAACGCCCGATCCCCACCCATCAGTTTCCCACCCCCTAATACGGCCAATGTGTATTAGTATGAACGACCAGCTAAACTGAAAGCAATGTGGAGCGCTGGGCTCGATCAGGCGAGCCCAGCGTCTCCAGCATTCGTGGCGAGCGCCTTGCCCACTACGCCACGTAGCCGCCTATGTCCTGTCCCATCTTAACGTGTAGTAAAGTAGATCAGAATTAACCTTCTTGCATAAATGGATTAAATTAAATGGATTGAGTTTGCAGTGAACTGACCCCAGACCAAGTTCATATAAAACTCCATCCTCTCCCTTTTTTCAGTTTCTCCTACAGTATTTGTTTGTTTTGTGTTGCTCCTCTGTTTATAAACTACATTGGCAAAAGCGTTCCGGACATATCTCTCCACGTGTTCATATGTAATACATACTGGCCCAGGAACCACTGTAAGGCTATCTCTCTCTCTCTCTCTCTCTCTCTCTCTCTCTCTCTCTCTCTCTCTCTCTCTCTCTCTCTCTCTCTCTCTCTCTCTCTCTCTCTCTCTCTCTACAAAGCTACTGGCGTGTATTCTGGTATCTGGGTATATTGTTCTACTAATAATACTAATAATAGAAGTGATCCGTATTCCTGAAATGGGCCAATCCAGGATTTAAATAGAGAAACGACGTCCTCGTCTCGGTCTGATGCTTCTTTGTCAAAATCCGCCAGTAATAATCAATCAAAAGTCAAGGACAGTACTTCATAAAATAATAACAGTCTCTATATAAAGGCCTCTGGAGCATTGTGTGTGTGTGTGTGTGTGTGTGTGTGTGTGTGTGTGTGTGTGTGTGTGTGTGTGTGTGTGTGTGTGTGTGTGTGTGTGTGTGTGTGTGTGTGTGTGTGTGTGTGTGTGTGTGTGTGTGTGTGTGTGTGTGTGGGGTAATAACAAATCGGAACGCTGTCCTGCATTCTTGTCTAATTCCATGTCAATATACTGTGGTCAACGCTTGAAATAAACACCAGCCAAGTGCTGCCAAAAATGTATCTACGCCTATCGAGTCAATTCTGATTATTCTGTTTATCCTCTCTGGCAGGCAGCCAGCGGGCCAATCAGCCTCCTCCCTTCTGAAAACCACTTTAAGGGAGACATTCTGAATCCAAGATTAATCCTCGAGACAAATGACCCGACACTGTGGGTCATATTCACACGGTGGCCATCTTGCTCTTATGTTCAGGTTGGGATTCCAAAGGGTGGAGATGGAACACGGTGAATATTCGGGCCACTAATGTGACGTTTCACTCTATAGTGGGGCGGCGTGGCTCAGGGGTAGAGCGGGTCAAGTCAAGTCAAGTCAAGTCAAGAGTTTTAATTGTCACGGCATACAGGTATACAATGAAATGCGGGTGGTCTTGCCCGCAACGATGTGCAATACAGTGGTACATATAATAGAATCAAAAGAAGAAAACAACATTGTGCAGTAACAGGTAGCAGGTAACATGGAGTGACATCTCGGTATCTGTACATAGTTATTTACAGAGCATATGGGACATGCTAGTTAGCTTTGGTAGTGCAATACACTGTTCCTGTTATTCTAATTTAAAGTGTCCTTTCCTTTGGCCATAAGTGTGCGTGTGTGCGACATGAGTGTGTGCCCGCTCATGTTAAAGTGTTAAGTGGCTGCTCGTGTGTGAGCGTGCACAGTGTGCGTGTCGTGTGTGTGTTCATGTGTGCTTGTGTGTGGACAGTTCAATGTTCTGAGCACTCAATGTTCATTGTTCATGGCTCTGATGGCCTGGGGGAAGAAGCTGAGCCTAAGCCGCTCTGTCCTAGTAGCTGGGGTTCGCAGGCGTCTGCCTGACCTCAGCAGCTGAAACAGGCTGTTATTGGGGTGGTGAGGGTCTTTCATTATCCTGCAGGCTCTGGATTTGCACCTCTTGTTGTATAGAACCTGCAGGGGGGGTAGTGCAATACCCGTGGTACGCTCGGCTGAGCGCACCACTCTCTGTAGGGCCTTCTTGTCCTGTGCCGTGCTGTTTCCATACCAGGCAGTGATGTTTCCGGTCAGGATGCTCTCTACCGCTCTGAGTAGAAGGACTGGAGTATCTTTCCCGATACTCTGAACTTCCTTAACTGTCTCAGGTGGTAGAGACGCTGTTTCGCCTTCTTTACTACTGTGTCTATGTGTGTTGACCATGTCAGGTCCTCTGAGATGTGGACCCCCAGGTACTTGAAGCTGCTCACCCTGTCCACGGTAGCCCCGTTAATCATCAGCGGTGTGTGTGTCTCCTGCTGTCCTCTCCTATAATCCACGATCAGCTCCTTGGTTTTACCAATGTTCAGGAGCAGGCTGTTGTCCTGGCACCAGCGTTCCAGTACCTCAACCTCCTCCCGGTAGGCCTTCTCGTCGTTGTCCGAGATCAGCCCCACCACCACCGTGTCATCTGCGAACTTCACTATGGAGTTGGAGCTGAACTTGGCCACACAGTCGTGTGTGTAGAGTGAGTACAGCAGGGGGCTCAGAACACAGCCCTGGGGGGACCCGATGCTCAGGGTGATGGTGTTGGAGGTCTGACCCCCCACCCTGACCGCCTGGGGTCTTTCGCTCAGAAAGTCCAGTACCCAGGCGCTCAGGGCGGAGCTCAGACCTAGCTCGATCAGCTTGTCCACCAGTCTGGTGGGGACTATGGTGTTGAACGCTGAGCTGTAGTCAATGAACAACAGTCTCACATAGCCCCCCTTCTGACGGTCAAGGTGCAAGAGGGTGCTGTGCAGTACCTGGGAGACCGCGTCGTCGGTGGACCTGTTTGTCCTGTATGCAAATTGCATAGGGTCCATATCACTGGGTCGTCCAATGATCAAAGGGTTGGTGGTTCGAATCCCGCTCAAGCCCGTGTCCATCCCACTGCCGCTGTGTCCTTGGGCAAGACACTTAACCTACTTGCCTCGTATGAATGTGTATGCATGTGAATGAATGTTGGTGGTGGTCGGAGGGGCCGTAGGCGATGATTATTCGCCACGCTTCCGTGAGTCTGCCTCAGGGCAGCTCTGGCTGCAATTGTAGCTTACCACCACCGGTATGACTGTGTATGAACGAATAATGGACTCTGTGAAGCGCTCTGGGGTCACTGGGGTGTCATGAAGAGCGCTATATATATCCAATCCATTATTATTATTATTATTATTATAGGTCACTACGTGATTCAGGACTTTTGTTGCTGCTGCTTCTTGGCTCACCAGGATGAGTGTCTCCAAAGCATATAGATGAGAAAAGTGTTACAAACACACACACACACACACACACACACACACACACACACACACACACACACACACACACACACACACACACACACACACACACACACACACACACACACACAAGAGAGAGAGAGAGAGAGAGAGACAGACAGGGACATGGACACACACACACACACACACACACACACACACACACACACACACAAAGAGAGAGAGACAGACAGGGACATGGACACGCACACACACAAAGAGAGAGACATGCACTGAAAAAGAAAGAAGGATGGAGCGACTCGGACAGGGACGTGCACTCACGCACATTATGCACACTCACACACACACACACACACACACACACACACATACACACACACGCAAAGACAGACTCACTAGGGAAAAAAGAGAGGGAGAAAGACATGCGTGTGCGGCCGCGTCCACAAACACTTTAAAGCCCTGTACCTGATGAAGCCAGATGTCTGATTGCATGGCCTGGCTGGGGCTCCGCTGGGAGCGCTTCATTTAATGTCATTCTGAGACGGAGATAATGAAAGGAGGAGAGAGGGGACCATGTGGGGAAAGGAAAGGAGAGTGATTGTAAGCACATCACGTAGGTGCAAGGCTGTCGGAAAACAAAAGGGTTTTGCTTACTTGTCCACTTGTCTCTCAAGTAGCGCTCGACGAAAGTATAGAAGTAGAAGTAGAAAGCTTTATTGTCATTGCACAATACAGTACAATGAAATTAGTTTGTGCAGCACCTAAAAGAACGATACCTACATTCACACACTACCACACAACACATGCCATGATGTACCCATAGACACACTACCATACATACATTAGTTGTTGTACCCATACTCACGATCACAGCACACATTCATGTACCCACACATACCCTCTGCTACACATGCACTTATTCACAAGAACATTAAAACGGTTAACATTTTTTTTAAAGGATTGCAAAACATCACAGTAGAAAAGAGATATTGCACATCGGCGCAGATAGTCGACAGTCGACAGTCGACATTTAGTTGTCGACTAATCATCAAGGACGTTGTAGCCTAATCAATTTGTTGATTTAATAAACAAAATCTGTCGAATTTGTGTTTGCCGTGTGCAGCAATGCAAACGCACCTCTTTAAATCCTGTATTTACCAGGGATCTGCTTAGAATCTTTCATTTTCAGGAAGTAACTCAATAGAAATAAATCAACAATGTGATATGGTGCGTGAGTGATGAGTGATATGATTACTGTATCTATATGACTAACCTTACTGTCATGCACTTGTCCTAATATACTAACCTACACTGTAGCACTGTAACACTTTGATGAACATTTCTATTCAGCTCATTTGAGTTGTGCCCTTCCTGATGACTTGTCGTACAGAACTTGTAAGTCACTTTGGATAAAAGCATCAACAAAATGACTAAATGTAAATGTAGATGATTAAAAGCATGAATTTACAAACTCAAATCCTCACAATTCAGAATGAGGAGAATCAGGTGTGGAACGTGTGTCTTTCACTGGTGAAACAGTTTATTCGCGGGTGGTTTTGTTGGCCCACCGAGCAGCTCAGTGTCCCTCCTGAGTACCAGGGATGGGACAACAAATCCATTCACTTAAAGAGGCCACATTAGGCTTTTGGGTTTTTTCCCGTTCCTTTAGTGCAGCGTTTGCCAGTGTAAAAGAGTAGACTCTGCTTTTATTAAATGCACAGTTAAATGCACAACAGTCTTGTGACTTGCTGTGAAAATAGCAGAGGGAACCTACATCCCAGCCTACATCCCAGCCTCTTATCATGGGTATCTTTTTATCTACAAAGCAATTATTGGCAATCTTCCACCTTATTACATCTTTGTTGGTCTGGAGTGCTGTCACCTACCAAACTCGTTCGAATGATCGGCTTGTGCTCAGGGTGCCTCGAGTTCGGTCTGAGCTTGGAAAATCTGCCTTCTCCTACGATGCTCCATACACATGGAATACCCTACAACAGACTCTAAAGCTCGGAACATTCCCGTCATTCATGGAGTTTAAAGGCATTGCACTTGACCTATGTACTGAATCATGTAATTGTTTTTAATCCATCATTGTAGTAATTGTAATTCATTGTAATTATTAACTGTTATGATATTTGTGTCCTTTGTTAACTCGTCATCACTGTAAATGAGGGAAACCTCAGTGCTTTCACGAGTATAAATAAAGGTTTGAAATGAAATGAAATATGCACCGATAATGTGCCTTAAATAAGCAGTGTGGGCACCTTTTTGCATCACTGCCCAAGTCAAGATAAAAGCTAATAAGCTAACATACTAAACTGGCCAAATTCAGTTAAACTCACCCTGGGGCAGTTCTCAGCAGAGCAGTGAGAGTTTTTACTTTCATTTTCATTGAGTTTATTTTGTGGGGATAACGTTACAGCCCTAAGTAAATGGGACAGGCCGTCTCTCTCTTTCTCTTGCTCTCTCTTTTGTGTGTCTGTGTGTGTGTGTGACTAATGTGTTGGTGACAAGTGAGAGTGGTGATTACGGTTAGTGTTAGTTCATGGTTTGTGTTTTTCATCATTAGTACTGTTGATGTTATAAATGGCTGCATTCATATAGCACTTTTATCCAAAGCACTTTACAATTTGTTCCTCATATTTTACACATTCACACACCGGTGGCGGGGGCAACCATGCAAGGTGCCAACCTGCTCATAAGGAGCAATTAGGGGTTAAGTGTCTTGCTCAGGGACACTTCGACACACTGCCCAGGAGGAGCGGGAATCGAACCGGGAACCTCCGGATTACCAGGCGACTGCTCTACCTCCTGAGCCACTGTCGCCCCCATGTTATGGCGATCATTTTTGGTATTTGTGTATCTTGTGGGTCTTGAGTGTACATGTTTGGGACTCCCTGAGTGTGTCATATAGCTGGAGGTGCATGTAGAAGGTCTGCAGAGTTCAAATCAAACGTCCACGCCACGTTATTCTCTTTGACAGAAAACGCTGCTCCTGAACTGCCTTGTTTTTAGTCCAGCCTCTTCGTCTGTTACGCGTCTACTTCACTATGTAACACAACAGTCTGTGGTGGAAGAAGTACACAGTTCCTTTACTTAAGTAAAAGTAGAAATACCCAGATAAATGAGTACTCTGGTCAAAGTAAAAGTCCTCCATTCAAATTATATTTAAGTAAAAGTAGAAAAGTATTTTCTATTGAATGTACTTAAGTATCTAAAGTAAATGTATGCATTCTACATGCTGTTTGTGAATCCCAGTGATTGGGCGTGTTCAAGCCTTGACCCATTGACCTCTAAAGGTTATGTTAAAGTGGTATGTGGTCCAGTTATGCTTCTCTGATGATTACATCTTCTTGAAGTTTACAGGCGTCAAATGTGAAAACAGATCATCTTCATACATGCCACGTTTTCTATGCAAAATCCTTTTTTTCAAAGTAACTAGTAACTGATGGGTTCAGATAAATGTAGTTGAGTAAAAAAGTACAATATTTCCTTTGAAATATAGTGGAGTAAAAGTATATAGTTCCCCTAAAATGAAAGTACAAGTACAGTAGCTCGAAATTGTACTTACGTGCAGTACTTGAGTAAAAGTACTTAGTTACTTTCCACCACTGACAATAGTCTATGTACAACGTGTCTCCGTTTTTGAATGAATTAATGAATGAATGACTTTATTTGACAATATATAAAATAACATGTGACAGAAAGCACAGTCAGGAGATACTACCAAGGATGTACACAAAAAGGCTCAGAGCTTATTTCCATTGTGGTCCTAGTTGGGGGGTAGGGGAATGAGATGCTTAGACATGCATCATACAGACATGACATCACAACACATTACATATACATAACAGACGCATAAAACATGTAAGGGTGCCTTTTAGCTGAGTATCTGGGTTAATTATAGTCCCTTTTGAGCCATGTCTTTAGGCTGGACTTGAATCTAACAGCACTGATTACAATTTTCAGGTCACTGGGCAGACTGTTCCAAAAGACAGCTGCAGAATATAAAAATGACTCCTTCCCCATACAACTCCTCAATCTGACGGGCACAAAGTCAGTGGAGCTACGCCTAGTTGGATATGCCATATTTGGTGTGTGACTCTAGAGGGAGTGAGTAACTGATGCTTTGGACACTAGATGCAGAAATTAGCAGCCAAGCTATCAAGATAACGTTACACAAGCATAGCTTGCTAACCTAGTTAGCTAAATTATTTAGCACATTAGCTTCATGCAGGGCTTCCATTATTTTGTTCAGAAATTCAACATAGCAAGCTAATCAAAGCTAATCGTTAGTTTATAACTGCTAGCGCTAGCCATCATACACAGCCATAACAGTTAGCCTAGGCCTCTCCAAAGGCTTCAATATCAACTCAGTTTTTTCAAGTTTCAAGTTTGTTTATTAATTGTCACAACAAAATACAGAATCATTTATGATGAAATGCTTGTTTCTGTATGTTTCTGAAGCATCAGGGAAAGTAAATCTGACCCAGAATGTGCTTCGTCTGTGGAAGTAGGTTATAATTTAACATCGTCCAGCGTTAAAATAAGTTAACAAAAATGTAAAAAGTTAATAAGTTAACAAGAATTTGTAATATTGAATTGCAATACAATATTTGTTGCATGTCATCATCTCTCTCTCTCTCTCTCTCTCTCTCTCTCTCTCTCTCTCTCTCTCTCTCTCTCTCTCTCTCTCTCTCTCTCTCTCTCTCTCTCGCTCTCTCTCTCTCTCTTTAGACTCCCTGACACGTCCTACTGTGTTATCTAACAAGGCAGTAATGCTCTGAAAATATATTTGAAAAAAACATTATTATTTTTGTTGTTGTTGTTGTCTTGAATTAAACAGTTTCTTGGTCCTTGGTGTTGAGCATGCTTATGAACCCAGGAATCTTCAAACGCATTCAAAGGACGTATGATTTACAATCTCTGGTTTTCATCACTCTCCAAAATACAGGACTTTTTGGAGATGAGGTGTGATTGTAGTTGAGCAGCAATGTCACCTGCTGTCAAAAACTAGAGGAGACAGACCAGTTCTAAATTAGATCCTCATTTCTAAAAATAACTCTTCTAAAAAAAAGTATGCATGCGTCTGTGTGAGTATGTCTCTGTGTACAGTATGTTGCGTGTGTGTGTGTGTGTCTGTATCTGTGTGTGTGTGTGTGTGTGTGTGTATGTGTATGTGTATGTGTGTGTATGTGTATTTGTATGTGTATGTGTATGTGTATGTGTATGTGTATGTGTATGTGTATGTGTGTGTGTGTGTGTGTGTGTGTGTGTGTGTGTGTGTGTGTGTGTGTGTGTGTGTGTGCGTGCGTGCGTGCGTTT
>NC_140182.1:32662252-32674752 GCF_963971535.1 Notolepis coatsorum | reverse complement strand
GGGGAGGATTTGGCCGGCAGGTGGAGCAATTCTGTTTTGCTTAGGTTCAGTTTGAGGTGGTTGGTCGTCATCCAGGCGGAGATGTCGGACAGACAGGCCGAGATCCGCTCAGAGACGTGGATATCTGAGGGAGGGAAGGAGAGGAAGAGTTGAGTATCATCGGCATAACAATGATATGAGAAGCCATGAGACGTGATAATGTTACCCAGTGATTTAGTGTAGAGGGAGAAGAGAAGGGGTCCTAGGACCGAGCCCTGGGGGACACCCGTCCGGAGGGGGCGGGTGGCCGACAGAGTCCCTCTCCATGACACTTGGTAGGAGCGGTCATTGAGGTATGATGTCAGCCATGTCAGCGCAGATCCAGCCACTCCCATTCCTGCGAGGGCCGCGAGGAGGATCTGATGGTTGACTGTGTCGAAGGCTGCAGATAGATCTAGGAGAATCAGGACAGAGGAGAGGCCTTTCGCTTTTGCTAAATGAAGTGCCTCTGTGACCGCAATGAGGGCCGTTTCTGTGGAGTGGCCAGTCCGGAAGCCAGACTGATTGGGGTCTAGGAGGTCATTCTGTAAGAGATAAGCAGTAAGTTGGTTGGATACAGCACGTTCAAGTGTTTTAGAAAGGAAGGAGAGAAGAGAGACAGGACGATAGTTGGCTATGACGGTGGGGTTCAGGGTTGGTTTTTTTATGAGGGGCGTGACTCTGGCTTGTTTTAGGGAGGTGGGGACCACCCCCGAGTTGAGTGAGGAGTTGATGGTTGCAGTTAGGAATGGGAGGATGTCCGGTGCTATGGTCTGGAGAAGTGGGGAGGGTAGCTGGTCCAGCTGGCATGTAGTCGGACGGTTCGACGTTACCAGTGTCAGGGTCTCTATACAGCTATACAGTATAACAGCTATACAGTATAACAGCTACAGTATAACAGCTATACAGTAAAACAGCTATACAGTATAACAGCTACAGTATAACAGCTATACAGTAAAACAGCTAGACAGTATAACAGCTAGACAGTATAACAGCTAGACAGTATAACAGCTAGACAGTAAAACAGCTAGACAGTATAACAGCTAGACAGTATAACAGCTAGACAGTAAAACAGCTAGACAGTATAACAGCTAGACAGTATAACAGCTAGACAGTATAACAGCTAGACAGTGTAGCTGCAAATGGGATGCTTTTAAATGTTCCTTTGATGCAGTCAGAGCTTGGTAAAGCTGCATTCTCCTACTATGCTCTATTTTTTATGGAATATGCTGCAAGTGAAAATTTGTCTAGAGGCACTTCCTACTGTGAATGCTTTTAAAGGTATGCTACGACTAGCCCTTCATGAAACATGTAACTGTTTTACCTGATGCTATTGCTGATCTGATTATGCTTCTTGCCACTGCACAAATGGCCTTCGGTGTTTGTATTTGATTTGTATGTTTTTTGTTTAATGTACTGTACTATATTCTATATGCCCTGTTTTTATGTTGAAACTTGTTGTGTGCCGTGTTGGTCAGGACTCCCCGGAAGAATAGATCTTGTATCTCAATGAGACATTCCTGGATAAATAAAGGATGAATAAATAAAAATAAAATAACGGCTATACAGTATAACAACTAGACAGTACAACAGTCTTTCACTCCAGTCCACTGACTAATTCCACTGGAGCCTATGGGAGTGGCGGCCCAGACGTCTCAGGGGTTTTATTGTCTGCATCTATGAGGAGAATGATATTAGCAGCATCTTCAGTTGCGTTTTTTTTTTTTTTTTTAACTCCATCCTCCAACTTGGTGAACTTGGTGCCTAAAGATGTGAACTGGCAGCCTTTCAATTGCAAGCTCGTTTATCTTGCCTGAGGCTACAGCTGTGTGTGTGTGTGTGTGTGTGTGTGTGTGTGTGTGTGTGTGTGTGTGTGTGTGTGTGTGTGTGTGTGTGTGTGTGTGTGTGTGTGTGTGTGTGTGTGTGTGTGTGTGTGTGTGTGTGTGTGTGTGTGTGTGTGTGTGTGTGTGTGTGTGTGTGTGTGTGTGTGTGTGCGTGTGTGTGCCACCCTTCAATCACATCCCAGTTATGTGTATAAAAGACTGTGATTGAATAGCATCCATTATTTACTGGGAAATAGACCTTCAGTCAAGGCTATTTAATGTCCTTTAACGCTAGCTTTTTCTATGCTTTCCATACATCACCGTCCCTGCTTTACCCAGGGGTGCGTCCTCTTTCTCCTCCCTTTTTTCTCCTCTCATATCTCCTCCTTTCATCTCCTACCTCCTCCTTTCATCTCCTACCTCCTCCTTTCCTCTCCTACCTCCTCCTTTCCTCTCCTACCTCCTTCTTTCAATAATACAATATAATTACAATAACATCATTGACAACTTCCTTGCCAAAGCAAGTGGTCACTTTACAGTCAAGAATAGGCATTGTGGGTAATTTGGTAGAGGCCCCCTCCTTCCATCCACATTAACTTAGCTAAGAATACGGAAATCAACATAATAGTAATGATTAACTAGCAGCCCATTAGCTCACTAGTACTCACAACTCTGAATATGAATGTTCATCTTAATCAAACATGTCTTGTGTTCGGCCATCTTCATGCTGAACACACTGTCAGAGATGCACGGCATCATGGGAAGCCTGTGGTCATCATCGATTGACGTCTCATCTGTCTATACCTTTTCCTCTCCTCGCTCACTCTTCTCCTCTCACCTCGTCCAAGTGACTCCGCTACCTCACAGTGTGGTACTGTAGTGAGGAGGAAAGGGAATGGAAAGTAAAGGAGGGACAGTGAAGCGTAATGGGATAGAGCCACGGTGAAGTGTTTCCCCCCTAATGTCCCTCTCCCATCCCGCCAACTGTTTACTGTGAGTGTTCAGTTTCCTGAGCTGGAATGGAGTTTGGAGCCTCTGTACGTTTTATTGCTGTGAAAGGAAGAGGGGAAGCCTTTCACGACTTTGAAAGGTGTGTGTGTGTGTGTGTGTGTGTGTGTGTGTGTGTGTGTGTGTGTGTGTGTGTGTGTGTGTGTGTGTGTGTGTGTGTGTGTGTGTGTGTGTGTGTGTGTGTGTGTGTGTGTGTGTGTGTGTGTGTGTGTGTGTGTGTGTGTTGTGTGTGTGTGTGTGTGTGTGTGTTTGTGCGAGAGAGAGAGAGAGAGAGAGAGAGAGAGAGAGAGAGAGAGAGAGAGAGAGAGAGAGAGAGAGAGAGAGAGAGAGAGAGAGAGAGAGAGAGATTCATTGATCAAGTACAGGTACATGATTGAACCAGAGAGGCCCTGGCAAACACTGCCACTGTAGCTGGAAATCAGCCAAATGATTCATACCTGCTCCAGGTCAGGCCAGGGGAGGGGAGGAGAGGAGGGGACGAGAGGAGAGGGGAAGACGATAAGAGAGGAGAGAGGAGAGGAGGAAAGGAGAAGAAGAGAAAAGCAGGGGAGAGGAAGAGAGGGGGTAAAGAAGAGGAGAGGAAAGGATAAGACAACATTTGTGTGAACTAGAGTCTACATCCAGGGAGCATGCCCTAATAATAATATCAATGTACTCAGGTAAACCTATATCTACATCCAGGGAGCATGCCCTAATAATAATATCAATGTACTCAGGTAAACCTATATCTACATCCAGGGAGCATGCCATAATAATAATAATAATATCAATGTACTCAGGTAAACCTATATCTACATCCAGGGAGCATGCCCTAATAATAATATCAATGTACTCAGGTAAACCTATATCTACATCCAGGGAGCATGCCCTAATAATAATATCAATGTACTCAGGTAAACCTATATCTACATCCAGGGAGCATGCCCTAATAATAATAATAATATCAATGTACTCAGGTAAACCTATATCTACATCCAGGGAGCATGCCCTAATAATAATAATAATATCAATGTACTCAGGTAAACCTATATCTACATCCAGGGAGCATGCCCTAATAATAATAATATCAATGTACTCAGGTAAACCTATATCTACATCCAGGGAGCATGCCCTAATAATAATATCAATGTACTCAGGTAAACCTATATCTACATCCAGGGAGCATGCCCTAATAATAATATCAATGTACTCAGGTAAACCTATATCTACAGCCAGGGAGCATGCCCTAATAATAATATCAATGTACTCAGGTAAACCTATATCTACATCCAGGGAGCATGCCCTAATAATAATAATAATAATATCAATGTATAGGTAAACCTATATCTACATCCAGGGATCATGCCCTAATAATAATAATAATAATAATAATAATAATAATAATAATAATAATAATAATAATAATAATAATAATAATAATAATAATAATAATAATAATAATAATAATAATAATAATAATAATAATAATAATATCAATGTATTCAAGTAAACCTCTTTATACATCCATGAGACATACAGTACCTCGCTTCATCTTTTCTTTTATCTGAAAAAGACAGGGATATGGGGGCAAGGTATCTAATAAAGCATTCTCATTACATTATCAAGATGTGATGTAATTTATAGAAATGCTACCCATTCCACTCTTTTACCTTCTACTCTTAGATTCATTACTGGTGATAAGGTGGGTTGGTCTTCTCTATCAGAGAGGCGAAATATAGACATTGATGGAAAATTGCCACCATATATCACAATGATGCTAGATTAGAATTATGGACCTTATTTGACCCGTTCAAATCAGTCTAAATCTGCCTTTTGTTTTGATGCACCAGATTCCTGGAATGATCTTCAACTCACTCTAAAAATCAATACCCCACTATCCCAGTGCCTCATCCGTAGCTAACATTGTATTGCACTACCACAGGACCTAGCATGTCCTACCATGTTCTGTAAATAACTCATGTACATATATTGATATGCCCTACTTTGTTTACTTGTGTACAATACAATGTCGTTCTATTGGATTTTTATTATATATTACTATATTATGCACAATCGTTGCAGGCAAGACCCCCCGCATTTCATTGTATACTTGTAATATATACAAATAAAACTCTTGACTTGACTTGACTTGACTCCTATGGACAATTTAAGAACATGATCACAAACCTCCCTACCTCAGTATGTAACAGTTTTTAATTTAAAACATGATCACAAACCTCCCTACCTCAGTATATAACCGTTTTTAATTTAAAAAAAACATGATCGCAAACCTCCCTATCTCAGTATGTAACCGTTTTTAATTTAAGAAAATTATCACAAACCGCCATACCTCAGTATGTAACAGTTTTTAATGTAGAACATGATCACACACCTCCATACCTCACTATGAAACCTCTCTTTCTTTGTTTTCTTCTCTTTTCACCTGTGTTTTTGTCCAATTAATGCAAATGTATTTGATCTATTTTATATGTATTCTGAACTGTTTGCAATCTTGACATGTCCAAAAGCAGTGTAGGCGTGTAGGCATGCATGTTGGTGTTGGTGGTGTAGAGAGGATGGTGTTGCATGTTGGTGTAGGTGGTGTAGAAAGGATGGTGTTGCATGTTGGTGTAGGTGGTGTAGAGAGGATGGTGTTGGTGTAGGTGGTGTAGAGAGGATGGTGTTGCATTATCTCTGCAGAGATAACCAGAGGGGGAGAGGAGACCAGGAGAAGAAGAAGAGACATTGGGGGGGAATGGGGAGCAGTGAAAAGGTGAGGGGAAGAGAGGAGAGGAGGGGAGGAGAGGACATGAGACAACAGCAGAGGATAATTAGAAAGAAAGAGGTGGGATGGATGAGACGTGGAGAAGACTCGAGAGCAGAGATGAGGTGAGGAGATTGCACAGGGAGAGAGGAGGAGAGACGGAAGCCATGGAAGGAATAGAGTAGAGTGGGGAGAGATAAGAGGAGGCGAGACAAGACTGCAGGAAATAGGGAGAGATGGAGACAGGCGGGAAGTTGGAAAGGAGGTGAGGAAATGAAGAGAGGGAGATAAGAGTGAGCAGAGGAAAGGAGTCGAAAATGGGGGCTGAGGCATTGATCAGCCTGGCGGCTGAGGGGAAGAAACTCAGTCTGTGACAAGCTTTCACAGCCTTTGGGATCCTCAGCCTTCTCCCAGAGGGGAGCAGGGTGAAGAGGCTGTGTCCGGGGTGGGAGGGGTCGTGCTTCAGGGCAGAGGGGGAGACAGAGTCAGGGCCGGCCGCCTTCCGGGGGTTCTGACTAGAAAACAGCCGTTTCACCTCTCTCACACTGACAGAGAGGCGTCTATACTTTCCGTAGCCGCATTTCTGGCAAGACGCTCTCTGATTGGCCGACGCCTGTTTCTACACTGGTTAAGCTTAGGCACTCTTTCGAAGTTGGTTAAGGTTAGAGTTTGTCTTAGAGCGTGATGGCAAGTTCTTTCGACGGTTAAGCTTAGGCACTCTTTCGAAGTTGGTTAAGGTTAGAGTTTGTCTTAGAGCATGGCGATAGAACGCCAGGTAGTTTGCAGGCTGTTCGACGCGGAAATGGGCAAAGACACAGCTCGTCACACAATTGGGCAACAGTGGCCAATCAGAGAGTGTCTGCCAGAAATGCGGCTATGGAAAGTATAGACGCGACAGAGAGAGGGGAGGGGGAGGGGCCCACTGGGGTGGGGGGATGGAGGTTGTGGCCGAGTGGGTGGAGGAAGAGGGCGGGGGGGGGACCTCTTTCTCAAACCTACAATAAAATGTATTTAGCTCGTTCGCAAGGGGGAGGCTATCAGGCGCATGTGGTGACTTCGGCTTGTAGTTTGTAATGGTCTTGAGGCCTTTCCATACGGAGGAGGAATTCCCGTCAGAGAGCTGCTGCCGCAGTTTCTCTGAGAAGCGAAGTTTAGCCTCCCTCACCTCTTTGGCGAACTTGTACTTGGCCTGCCTAAACCGATGAGCATCACCACTGTGCCTGGCCACCTCCTTCTCCGACCTCAGCCGCCTAAGTTGGGCTGAAAACCAGGGCTTGTTGTTGTTGAAGATCTTCCTAGAGCGGAGGGGGACACACACCTCCTCGCCGAGGCTGATGAAGGATGTCACAGTGTCTGTATATTCATCCAGGTTGTTTCCAGCCTCAGGCCCCGCCCTCTCAACAAAGTCCTGGTCACAGCCTGCCCTCTCCAGCCAGGCACGGAGACACTCGCATGCCTCACTGGGCCACACTCTGAAGCTCCGCACTACAGGTTTTGATCGTTTTAATCTCTGCCTGTAGCGAGGGATCAGGTGGATAAGATGATGATCACTGTTGCCCAGCGCAGCACCGGGGACAGAATGGTAGGCCTGCCGAATTGTACAATAACAATGATCAAGAGTGTTCGCTCCCCGAGTTGGGCAAGTGACTTGCTGCCTGTATTTGGGGAGAGACCGGCTCAGATGAGCCTGGTTAAAATCCCCCAATACAACAACAAAACTGTCCGGGTGGTTTCGTTCAACGTTCGTCCGCTGTTCGGCCAGCGTGTCTACCGCTGCGGTGACGTCAGCGCCAGGAGGAAGGTAAACACAGACGAGGATGTAAGAGGTGAACTCACAGGGGGAATAGAATGGACGACAGCGGATGAAGAGGGATTCAATAGCAGAGGAACAGTGTTGGTGAATCAAAAAAACACAAGTCCACCTCCACGCGACTTACCCACCGCCTCGAAGTCCCTGTCGGCACGAAACGCGGAAAAGCCCTCGAGCTGTACAGCTCCGTCTGGGACTGATGGCTTCAGATGAGTCTCCACGAACGCAAAGACAGCTGTGGAGTGGAAGTGCCCGTTTCCTGCAACCAGCCACCGGAGTTCGTCCATTTTATTTGGGATAGAGTTCACGTTTCTGGGGAATATACCGGGAAGTGGTAGCCGCGAGCCCCGCCACCGGGGGCGAACCAGACAGCCACCTCTCCTTCCCTGTTGCAGTCTGATCCAGCGCACTGGCGAAGAACGTGGTCCCCCTGACCAGTACATCCAATAAATCTGTGGAACGGGTGAGTAGTGTTGGGAAAGTGTCCGATGGGTTTGAACACCCGATGTGCAGAAGCTCTTCTTTAGTGTAGGACGTTAAACAGGACACGGATACGACACTGAACAAACAAAACGCAACACACTGTAGCGCCTAGGCAGCCGTGGGTGGCGCCATCTTGTTTCCGGTCAACAAGGCACAAGGCTGGCTGTCTATTAAGAGATCACAAGGACACATTTCCAAGAAGACGATTTTGTGTTGATGCTCTCTGCCGTGTAGACTGACTGCTTTGATGCTCTCTGCCGTGAAGACTGACTGCTTTAATTCTCTCTGCCATGAAGACTGGCTACTTTAATTCTCTCTGCCATGAAGACTGACTGCTTTGATGCTCTCTGCCATGAAGACTGACTGATTTGATGCTCACTGCCATGAAGACTGACTGCTTTAATGATCTCTGCCATGAAGACTGACTGCTTTAATGCTCTCTGCCATGAAGACTGACTGCTTTAATGCTCTCTGCCATGAAGACTGACTGCTTTAATGCTCACTGCCATGAAGACTGACTGCTTTAATTCTCTCTGCCATGAAGACTGACTGCTTTGATGCTCTCTGCCATGAAGACTGACTGCTTTAATGCTCACTGCCATGAAGACTGACTGCTTTAATGCTCACTGCCATGTAGACTGACTGCTTTAATGCTCTCTGCCATGAAGACTGACTGCTTTAATTCTCTCTGCCATGAAGACTGACTGGTTTAATGATCTCTGCCATGAAGACTGACTGGTTTAATGCTCTCTGCCATGAAGACTGACTGCTTTGATGCTCTCTGCCATGTAGACTGACTGCTTTGATGCTCTCTGCCATGAAGACTGACTGGTTTAATGCTCTCTGCCATGAAGACTGACTGGTTTAATGCTCTCTGCCATGAAGACTGACTGCTTTAATGCTCTCTGCCATGTAGACTGACTGCTTTGATGCTCACTGCCATGCAGACTGACTGCTTTAATGCTCTCTGCTGTGAAGACTGACTGCTTTGATGCTCTCTGCCATGAAGACTGACTGCTTTAATTCTCTCTGCCGTGAAGACTGACTGCTTTGATGCTCACTGCCATGAAGACTGACTGCTTTGATGCTCACTGCCATGAAGACTGACTGGTTTAATGCTCTCTGCCATGCAGACTGACTGCTTTAATGCTCTCTGCTGTGAAGACTGACTGCTTTGATGCTCTCTGCCATGAAGACTGACTGCTTTAATTCTCTCTGCCGTGAAGACTGACTGCTTTGATGCTCTCTGCCATGAAGACTGACTGCTTTGATGCTCTCTGCCATGAAGACTGACTGCTTTGATGCTCTCTGCCATGAAGACTGACTGCTTTGATGCTCTCTGCCATGAAGACTGACTGCTTTGATGCTCTCTGCCGTGAAGACTGACTGCTTTGATGCTCTCTGCCATGAAGACTGACTGCTTTGATGCTCTCTGCCATGAAGACTGACTGCGTTGATGCTCTCTGCCGTGAAGACTGACTGCTTTGATGCTCTCTGCCATGAAGACTGACTGCTTTGATGATTTCTGCCGTGTAGACTGACTGCTTTGATGCTCTCTGCCGTGAAGACTATTGGCGGTCGACTCATGTCACATATCAATGTGTTTCTTTTACAAAATACAAACCCTGTGAGAAACAAGACAGAACACTAAAAGGCAGCAGTGACTTCTCACCTAATAAACAAAAAATCGTCCCCCGCATACGAAGGATATCCGTCTTTTGGCGCTCTCATCTATTTCGGCTTGTTTACTTTCTCCGAAAAGTATTTAAAATATCCGCGGGCAAACTCTGCTCCATCCCCCCACCCACCCCTCATTCTCACCTCCCCCGTGCTTCATTTGCAGAGGTAGTATCCATCTTTGGCTGGCAGTTTGGGAACCTTTCTGTGTTTGCCTGCAAGCGATCGATCAACATGCATAATTCATAGTTAGTGGGTTAAGAACAGCACGGTTTCCCCTCCTGCTGAGATCCTTTGATTTCCCAGACTCTCTCTCTCTCTCTCTCTCTCTCTCTCTCTCTCTCTCTCTCTCTCTCTCTCTCTCTCTCTCTCTCTCTCTCTCTCTCTCTCTCTCTCTCTCTCAGCTCCCCAGGGGACAAACAACAGCATGGATGGCTGAGACCCTGCTGTTAAATCACCTCACAATCACACCCATACTAAAACACACACACACACACACACACACACACACACACACACACACACACACACACACACACACACACAAATACATACAGTATATATGGACATACCGGTATGCACAAACACCTGAACACACATATACACACACACACATGCACATCCACATGCGCACATGCACTGCGCAACAAACACAGACCAAGTATTTGCAGCTTTGTCTGAAGTCTTTTTAGGCCCCAGACCTGCTGGCTGGGTTGCCTCCCGCCTCTGGCTTTGCATTTGCCTTATCAACGAATTACCAGGGAGCTCCCAAGTCTCTCCGGGGACTCTTTAGTTCACTTGCATACATAAAGTCCAATCCCACAGTCTGGAGCCTGCAGTGGGTTTAATTTGCCGCAATCAACCATCTCCTTATCGCCACAACAGCAGCGGGAGAGCTCTGTGGCTAGACTCTGAAGGCTGTGGTATATTACACACCGTTTATTTCACGACCGCTGCGCGTCGCGATTGGACAGGCTAGGCTTTCCAACCGCGACGTAGGAGCCGGGGTGCCCTGACAGCTGGCGCGGTATCTCTCCGCCTTGTTTAGGACCACGACTCATTAATTCACTAGATTACAATCACCTGTTGTTGCGCCAATGTACAAAGTGTCATCTACAAAGTGACAAGGAGTGTTCTCCTTTTGCAGAACGCCTGCAAGGGAAATATGAAAACCCAAAGCTTCTGTCTCTGTTTGACGGTTGAAAAAAAAAATGCCATTGCATACTACACTAACGTAACGTAAGGTGGTGCTATTTGCACTGGTGTGTATATTACATTCTAATGTGAACAAATATAAAAATATTTCATATTCATATTTGATTTGACATTTCTAGTTTCTAGTATTCATACGGTATCTTCACACAGTTTCCTGAGCAGTGAACCATCAATTTCAGCTGTGCTGATTAGAGACTTTTCTTTTCCGACTTTCTGAAAATCCTAATTCAACCACATTTATCAAACAAATGGGATCTGCCAAGATAACCCCCCTTCCCCCGCTCCCCCCGCGCCCCCCTGGGTTCTGGAAGCGCTTTTTCACCGAGTCTAGCCTGTTATAAATCTGTTCCACCAATTACAATATCCAAACTGCCGATCACATCCTGTTCAAAAGTCTCTGGAGCTAACCCCCGAGCTGGCCACGACTCCTACTCTCTGCTGCCAGTGATTGAAATGACCCATAAAATACTCTGAAACTGGGCAGTTTTATCTCAGTATCTGCCTTCAAAGACTCATATTATGTAGTACATGTATATCCACTCTGAAACCTACATGTGCGTTTCTTCAACCCATAACCTTTTTGGCCGTTTCTTAGCATTTTCGCGGGTGGTTTTTGTCGCTATATTTTGCTATATTTTCCTCTACCTAGGCCATTTTAATCTTGTCCTCATCCTCCTTCCCAGTAGAAGTAGAATGTACCTGCCTTGCTTGTTGTGTCCTCCTCTATTTTGTATTTGTTATTCTCCCAGGCAGCCATTGTAATTTGTTCTTAATGACCTGCCTAGTTGAATGAAGGTTAAAAGAAAGTAATTGAACTTGTTTGCCTACTACTTGGCAGTACGCCACAGAATGGATACACTTTCCGAGGTCAGGCAATTGCAAAAGTTAATTGCTACCACAGCCACACTACGAGCTTATTGAAGAATAAACATGAGCCCTGAACAAAGATACATTTCAGATTCATACCAGCTCAGTCATGGGGCAGGTGGTGATGGAGTGGTGCGAGTGACGTTTGCTATTCTGTCCCCTTCATCAGTCGCCGGGGCATCGCTCCCCCCTCTTCTTCATTCCTCCATTGCACTCATCCCCCTCTATCTGCCCATCCATCCAGAACCGGAGACAGATTGGAGGAGGTGAGAGGGAGGAGAGAGGAGGCACAGGGAAGATGACAGGACGGAACAGAGGCGTTTTATCAAGGGGACAGATGAGGACAGAGGGAGGAGTGGTTGGAGAGAAGGGGGGGGGGGGTTGAGGCAATCGTCGTATCTCACTATTACATAACTCTGTAAACAGGACGCATACTGCTGTTGCGTGGAAGAGTGGGGTGAACACCTCTTGCTTTCATTGAAAACGTGCTGTATTGAAACTACCTTTGTGCATTCTTTAATTAAGTGAAATTGATTTCAGTTGCAGTGGCTGTGAAATTGATAAACATCATATTTAATCATTTACTTTACCACACAGATTACAATGGTTACAAATAGCAAAGTCCACCTTCATTTTGACCTGTTAACCATTAAGAGGCCCTGCATGACTGCATTCATTTGCAGCACAACAACGTTTTTGCAGATTAGTCAATTAAATGGGTTAATCGATTTCGCTGCAAAATCCTGTGACCTTTAATTGACTTAGAATGTCTTTCTCGCTGAGGACATCCATAGTAACATCTCTATGGGGATCTGCACCACTGTGGAGAACCCCAATACCAGAGGTAGCTAGTGAG
>NC_140182.1:32658557-32662052 GCF_963971535.1 Notolepis coatsorum | reverse complement strand
GGAAGGAAGGACGGACGGACGGAAATAAGGAAGGAAGGAAGGAAGGAAGAGATACATTATGAATTAGGGAGAAATGGATAAGGAGGTGTTTGAGTAAAAGAAAGGTGAGTGTGGATGAATGGATTGAGAAAAAGACAGAGGTGAAGGAGGAAGGAGAGGTGGGAGGTGATGTGAGGAGAGACTGACAGAGATTCGGTGATGGACAGAGGAGTGGAGAGGCACAAAAGAGAGGGTCAATGAGGTTAAAGGAGAGTGATGAGAAGTGAGGGTTAGAACCAGGACACAAGTGTCAGACGCAAAGCGCCACTAGGGGTAGAGAGAGAGAGAGAGAGAGAAAGAGAGAGAGAGAGAGAGAGAGAGAGAGAGAGAGAGAGAGGAGAGAGAGATGAGAGAGAGAGAGAGAGAGAGAGAGAGAGAGAGATAGAGAACCAGTTCCTACTAGGGGAGGACCTCAACAAGCTGTGAGCTAGCAGCAGCATATGTTGCTGCCTGCCACAAACTGAGGGACACCGTAATATTTATTTTTTTCACTTTTTTGTTTATTATACTTTTTTGAGGACATAGACATTATAAGTATATGTCTGTATATATACATTGTTGTATTGTCATTGTCCACATAGAACAGATAACAACATTAAACAGAAGAAAAAAAAATAAAAAAAAATAAAAAACAAGAAAAAATAAAACAGAGTTCAAAAGTAAATAATAATACAAACAAACACTGACTTGGTCGCCGACAGTCGTCTCAAACGTATATACATAGTATATCAAATATATAGCACATGTTTAGGTACCCAAATATGCTTCTCCAATGTATATCCGGTATATCAAATAACTCACGTTGAATTAACGTTCACACAGATGAATACCAACAAGCAGCATACAAATTGTTATTCTGGAATAGTATGGAACTGTACATCATCCACAAGTACAAGGAATGAACCCCACGTTTTCTTGAACATAGATGAAGAACCTCTCAGAGTGCATCTTATCTTTTCAAGTTTGATAAAGTATAGTATGTCTCTAATCCAGTGAAGGTGAGTGGGGGGAGCAGCGCGACTTCCATTTAAACAGAATCAGCCGCCTGGCCAGTAGAGTGGTAAATGCCACAACGTGTGCTTTGTGCTTTGAAAGTGATAACATAGGTGGGGAGTATCCAAAAAGCGCTGTCAATACATTTGGTTCAAGATTTGTCTCAATACTTCCCGATATGGTTTCAAAAATATTTGTCCAATACCTGTGCAAGGAGGGGCATGTCCAAAACATGTGAGTATATGTGGCTGGGGCCGAATGACATCTATCACATATAGGATCGATATCTTCATACATTTTGGCTAATCTGACTTTCGTCAGGTGTACTCGATGAACAATTTTGCATTGTATCAGCCCGTGTCTTGCACAAATAGAAGAAGAATGAACAAGACGTAGAATGTCAACCCAAATGTCATCCGAGATCTCCTCCTCTAAATCCTCCTCCCATTTACTTTTAATATTGTGTATTGTGGTTGGACATAAGGAGAGAATGAGATTGTACATAGTCGATATCATGCCCTTGATGGAAGACATCGGGGTTAAAAAGGAGTCGATGGGTGTTACCTCTGGAAGGTTGGGAAATATAGGGTTAATGCTACAGACATAGCTACGAATCTGTAGATACCGAAAGAAATGTCGGCTATGGATTGAATATTTCTCTGATAATTGCTGAAAGGAGGCAAAAACATTATCTATATATAGGTCACCTAGTGTTTTAATACCGAGTGAGGCCATAAGGAGAATGCTCCATCCATCAATGAGGGGTGAACTAAAGGGTTAGCTGCTATCGGGGCCAAGTGGGATAGAGTTTTAAACCCAAAGTGGCGTCTGAATTGATTCCAAATTCTGAATGTAGTTTTAACGATTATATTTTTGAAGTAGGGGGCCAATGGAGAACTAATGGGGGCATGTATAAGACCGGTTAGTGAAGCAGGTTTGACAGATGAGGCTTCGATGTCAACCCACATAGGGCACACCAGAGGTTTGTCTGACTGTAGCCATTGCTGTATGATTCTGAGATTGGCTGCCCAATAGTAGGCTCTGAAGTTAGGTAGAGCCATGCCACCCAGAGATCTACTCCTTTGTAATAGAGCTTTACTAATTCTGGGAACTTTGTTATTCCAAATAAATTTGGACACTAGGCTGTCAATCTTTTGAAAGAATGAGTGGGGAAGAAAGATAGGCAGGCACTGGACAAGATAAGAAAAACCTTGGGAGAGAGTTCATCTTAACGCAATTGATACGTGCAGCAAGAGAGAGAGGTAATAATGACCAACGTTCAAAATCTTCCTGAAATCGAGTCAGTAGAGAGCCAAAATTAAATTTGAATAGGTCCCCAAATGTATCCCTAATTTGGATACCGAGATATTTGAAGCCATGGGGGGGAAATTTTCAATGGGAAGTTATGCAGTGGATAACTTCGAGCTTCTGCATTCAATGGAAGAAGTTCACTTTTGTCTAAATTTAGTTTATACCCTGAAATACGGCCAAATCGGGTGAATATGTCAAGTGCAGCTGGAATAGATGTGGAGATGTCAGACACGTATAGAAGCAGGTCATCTGCATATAGGGAGGTCCTCTGTTCAACACCCCCTCTGATTATACCTTTTATACGAAGGTCTGATCGAAGTGCGATGGCCAACGGTTCAATGGCAACATCGAACAGGAGTGGGCTCAAATTGCAACCCTGTCTCGTGGAGCGGTGTAGATGGAACTGTGCTGAACGTGTGTTGTTAGTCCTTACTGAGGCAGTGGAGAGGTGTAAAGTAATTTCACCCAAGCTACAAAGTTATCCCCCAGTCCAAACTTTTTCAATGTGTCGAAAGATATCCCCACTCCACACGGTCAAAAAGCTTTGGCCGCATCTAGTGAGATGACAGCCTCCGGGCTAGTTGTGGAGGAAGGGCTATATATGACATTAAAGAGACGTCTAATGTTGGAAAATGAATATCTGTTCTGGATAAAACCTGTTTGGTCTGGAGATATGATAGTGGGAAGGATAGGTTCTAAGCGCATAGCTAAGAGCTTTGATAGAAGCTTTAAATCTACCGTCAACTGACTGACAGGACGATAACTTCCACAGGATAGGGGGTCTTTATCTTTTTTTAGCAACAGAGAAATCGAGGCTTGAGTAAGGGATGTGGGTAACTTAAGTGACCTAAATGAATCTGCATTACATGTCAATTAAAATGGGTGCCAGTTTATCAAAGAATTTCCTGTAGAACTCTATAGGGTAACCATCTAGCCCCGGACACTTCCCTGTTTGCATAGAGTAGGCGGCCTCTCTGAGCTCATCTATTGTGACTGGTCCCTCCAGCCCTGTGCAGCCTCCGGGTTTATCTGTGGTATATCCAATGAATTAAAAAAATTATCATAGGCAGAAGGGTCAGAGGTTTGTTCAGATGTATATAAGGAGGTATAAAAGTTTTTAAATTCTTCATTAATTAGCTTGGGATCCGTAGT
>NC_140182.1:32526057-32653557 GCF_963971535.1 Notolepis coatsorum | reverse complement strand
GTACACCCGAAATCGCATTTTTGCTTATTCTTTTGGCGATATTGAGATTTTCCTATATTTTGCTTACTTAACATGTCTTAGTTCAAACTACTGGCAATAAAATATCGAAAACACACAATTAGTTGTTTATTTTACTTCATTTTGTCTGATTGTGTCCATAGATCACAATTACAATACAGAACTTTGAGGTCGTTTTCCCAAACATTTGTTTTCTTACACGCAAGAGATGAAATGTCTCATTTCCCTAGCACCTACACACACCATACTTTCCAAATGTCTTCCTATCTATACCCTGCATCTTTTTACAAAGGGCTTTGTTGATATATCATTCATAGCCTGATTTATAGTACATGTATACCAAAAAACCTGGCAATTTTCTTTTTTAGGACTGTAGACAGCATTTCCTGATTAATGGGATGATAAAAAGACATAGCCACAATCCCTTCTGTAAAAATGTCATTGTATTATCTGTCAACATAATGCATTTTTTATTTATCTGGCATCATCCAATGTGTGATGTCTATCCTTGCGATATATGCAAATTAGCGCATATTTAATTAGGTAACGCCCATTTTGCATATATAAACATACAATCTCAGAAAACTTGGAATACATTTTTTCTTAGTTGTTATGTACATAACAAACTGGGAAAGTTTCATAGTGATATCTATTAAAATATATTTTTTGCCTTTGAGAACCAAGCCCAAGGCCACTGGAAGCACTTCTCTTAGCCAAGCTTATTTAGCATACATGTGTTTGTATTATGTGTTTCACTATTAAATCTATATTGATCATGAAGAGCTGTCCACAAGCATAATTGATACGTCCAGTTCCACCACAGTTGGTTGGTTGGTGCATACATGTAAATGTTAATGTATGAATGTGTCCTGACCCCAGCCAGTTTTCACCCTAGGAGGCTGACTGCACAAGAGCAGTCTCTAAAGGTACTGTAGGACAAAACATTCCTGGAGACCGACTAAATACATACAATGCAAATAATAAACTGCCCTGAACAACTGTGGAAGAAACATGTTTCCTAGTTCTGGTAGTAGAGGAGCATGAGGAGAGGAGGGAGAGGAGGAGAGAGGAGAGGAGAGAAGGAAGATGAGATGAGAGGAGAGAAGCGAGAGGAGGAGTGAGGAGAGGAGAGGAGGAGAAACGAGAGGAGAATATATGAGATGAGAGAAGAGGAGGAGAGATGAGAAGAGAGGAGAGATGAGATGAAGATATCTTGTTTACTCAGAGAATGTAGCAGGGGTCTAGTGTTGATATCAGGCCCTGGGAACGGTAAAGAGAGCTCTCCACAGCTGGGTCTTTCTCTCTCTCTCTAAATCTCTCCATCCCTATGTCTATCTCTCTCTGTTCTTTCCCCTGCCTCCATACACATACACTTAAACATGGACAGACACTCTCTCTCTCTCTCCCTCTCTCTATATCCTATCCCCCTTTCTCGCGTTCTCTCTTTCTGTGTCTCCTTTATCTCTGTCTCTCTCCCACTCATATATTTTTCTACATATATCCTCCCCGATCTGCTGTACCTCTCTCTCTCTCTCTCTCTCTCTCTCTCTCTCTCTCTCTCTCTCTCTCTCTCTCTCTCTCTCTCTCTCTCTCTCTCTCTCTCTCTCTCTCTCTCTCAATTCAATTCAATTCAATTCAATTCAATTCAATTCAATTCAAATGGGCTTTATTGACATGGGAAACATACGTTTACATTGCCAAAGCCAAACAAAACAAAACAAACCAAAACAATCAAACAGAGAAAACAAAAGAAATCAGTACATTACAGACGGAATTTCTTGTACAGTCTTGGTGTACTCCGCTGGATGTCCTTTTCTTGTCACAGCAGCTCACAAATCTTGCTGCTGTGTTTGCACATTCTTGTATTTCTCCCAGTAGATATGGGAGTTTTGAGTTATTGTCCATGTTTTCAAAGTCCCTTTGGGTGTTTGCAATTTGTGGGAAGTATATGTCTCTGATGTCTTGGTATAGTTGGCAGGTTGTTAAGAAGTGGAGCTCGGTTTCCACCTCATCTTGTGTGCAGTGGGTGCACAGTCTGTCTTCTCTTGGGAGCCAGGTCTGCCTATGGCGGCCTTTCTCAATGGCTAGGCTGTGCTCGCTGAGTCTGTACCTAGTCAAGGATCTTCTTAGTTTTGGGTCAGTCACAGTGCTCAGGTATTCTGCCACTGTGTACTCTCTGTTTAGAGCCAAATAGCATTTCAATTTGCTCTGGTTTTGGGTTGTTTCTTTCCAATGTGTCAGATAGTTTTCTTTTTGTTTTCTTATAATTTGATTTAGTCCAGTGTGGTTTCTGTCTGGTGGCTCTGCTTGTGTTTGTGAGCAGAGTCCCAGAACCATCTGGCTGAGTGGGCATCTATCGAGGGTCTCTCTGTGGGTGAGGGCTATGTTGTGGAGTGTGTCTGGGTCGCTTTCTTTTAGGTGGTTGTGGAATTTGAATGCTCTTTTTTGAATTTTGATGATTAGTGGGTATCTTCCTAGTTCTGCTCTGCATGCATTATTTGGCGTTTTCCGTTGGGTGCGGAGAATGGATTTGCAAAATTCTGCATGCAGAGTCTCAGTTGGGTGTTTGTCCCATTTGGTAAAGTCTTGGTTTGCAAGTGGGCCCCAGACTTCACAACCATATAGGGAAATCGGTTCTATGACGGAGTCTAATATTTTGAGCCAGATTTTGATTGGAATGTCTAACTTGATGTTCCTTTTTATGGCATAGAAAGCCCTTCTTGCTTTGTCTCTCAGGTCGTTCACAGCTTGATTGAAGTTCCCTGTAGCACTGATGTTTAGGCCGAGATATGTGTAGTTTTTTGTGTGTTCTAGGGAAATTGTGTCTAGGAGGAATTTGTGTTTTTGTTGTTGTAGGCTGTGCCTTTTTTGGAATAGTTTTGTTTAGGTTTACTGTCAGTGCCCATGTCTGGGAGAATTTGTGCAGAAGGTCAAGGTGCTGTTGTAGCCCTTCTTTAGTTGGGGACAGCAGCACCAGGTCATCTGCAAACAGTAGGCATCTCTCTCTCTCTCTCTCTCTCTCTCTCAAAATCTCCTTTCATCCTCCTAAACTCTCTCTATCTCTCTCTGTTCATCATTCTAGCTTGCCTGGGTCTCTCTCTCTATGAATATCCGTTCATCCTTCTAAACTCCCTGTTATCCTTGTGTTCTCTCTCTCTCTCTCTCTCTCTCTCTCTCTCTCTCTCTCTCTCTCTCTCTCTCTCTCTCTCTCTCTCTCTTTCTCTCTCTCTCTCTCTCTCTCTCGCTCTCTCCTACAAACCTCACTCATCAGGAACTCATTTTAAGACCAAAACACTCCAAGGAGTTGGATGAATCCTCACAGTTTCAGAGCTTGGAATATTGAGTGATGAAGTTTGCTGTTATCTTCCTGCCCAGGCTGTTTGCTTTTTAACCGTTTGAAAATAACTTTAAAAAGCCTTTTGAGAACTCTTGAATCAGGCATAATTGGTTCACATTTCTCTCTCATCTTCTCTCTCTCGTTCTCTCCCTCTCATCTTTTCTCTCTCCCCCTCTTTTCCCCCTCATTTCTCTCCTCTCCCACTTCACTCCCCTATCATCTCTCCCTTTTGCCTCACACTCCCCCTCGCCTTCCCCCTCTCCATCTCTCCTCTTGCTCCTTCCTTCTGCCTCCGTTTCTCATCACTCCTCCTTCTCTCACCCCCCCTCTCTCCCCTCTCCATTCCACTCAACATGACTGTAAATGAAGGACACCTCAGTTGACTCTCTCCTCTTGCTCCCTCCCTCTCCCTCTCTGCCCCCCCCTCTCCCTCCCTCTCCCTCTCCTACCGCCCCCCCTCTCCATCTCTGCCCCCCCTCTCCCTCCCTCTCCCTCTCTGCCCCCCCCCCCTCTCCCCTCCCCCTCTCTCTCTCTCCCTCCCTCTCCCTTTCTGCCCCCCCCCCCCTCTCACTCCCTCTCCCTCTCTGCCCGCCCCCCTCCCCTTCTCCCCCCCCCCCCCTCCCTCTCTCTCTCCAGTGTGAAGATGGTTCTGCTGTGGACGGCGGGTGACGTCTTCAAGACCACCTACTTCGTGATCAACGAGAGTCCGACGCAGTTCTGGGTGTGCGGCTCCGTGCAGATCTTCATCGACGTGGTCATCCTTCTGCAGGTGCTGTACTATGGCCAGGACGCGCGCATCAAGCTGCGCTGAGCCAGCGCCCGTCGCTACAGCAACGGGACCCCAAGACCGCGCGCGGTCTGACCTTTCAAGGGACGAAAGGAAACCCGAGGTTGTTCTCTGAGTTAGATTCAAATCAGTTTTTTATCTTGTTTTATTTTTTATTACCACTATTTTAAATGCTCGATATTGATGTCAACTTCCCATCTGGACAGATGTGTATGAGGAATAAGAACAATTGATGAAAGAAAACGAGACAATGAACATTGAAACCAGCCAGCGGAGAGGCTGGAGTGACGGGGTGACACACGCCAGACCTAGCATGAAACCTAGTGACGGGGTGGCACACGCCAGACCTAGCATGAAACCTAGTGACGGGGTGGCACACGCCAGACCTAGCATGAAACCTAGTGACGGGGTGACACACGCCAGACCTAGCCTGAAACCTAGTGACGGGGTGACACACGCCAGACCTAGCCTGAAACCTAGTGACGGGGTGACACACGCCAGACCTAGCCTGAAACCTAGTGACGGGGTGACACACGCCAGACCTAGCATGAAACCTAGTGACGGGGTGACACACGCCAGACCTAGCCTGAAACCTAGTGACGGGGTGACACACGACAGACCTAGCCTGAAACCTAGTGACGGGTGGACACACGCCAGACCTAGCCTGAAACCTAGTGACGGGTGGGCACACGCCAGACCTAGCCTGAAACCTAGTGACGGGTGGGCACACGCCAGACCTAGCCTGAAACCTAGTGACGGGGTGATACACGCCAGACCTAGCCTGAAACCTAGCCTCGACTTCCCAGTCATTATTCAACCTCCATTTAAAATATCCTATTTCTATTCTATTCTAAATATACAGATTGTATCTCTGTAACTACCCTTCCAAGTGCACTTAAGTCACAGCCTGTTTCTCATTATCTGTGCCTGAAAACTAAAAATTTTAGCAATTAGCCCGAGTGGCACTCTTAACCAACGCCTCTCAGCCCAACTCAACACCTGTTAGCCCAACTCAACGCCACCTAGCCCAACTCAACACCTCTTAGCCCAACTCAACGCCACCTAGCCCAACTCAACACCTCTTAGCCCAACTCAACACCTCTCAGCCCAACTCAACACCTCTTAGCCCAACTCAACGCCACCTAGCCCAACTCAACACCTCTTAGCCCAACTCAACGCCTCTCAGCCCAACTCAACACCTCTTAGCCCAACTCAACGCCTCTCAGCCCAACTCAACACCTCTTAGCCCAACTCAACGCCACCTAGCCCAACTCAACGCCACCTAGCCCAACTCAACGCCTCTTAGCCCAACTCAACACCTCTCAGCCCAACTCAACGCCTCTCAGCCCAACTAAACACCTCTTAGCCCAACTCAACGCCTTAACGCTTTAGTTGTATTTACTGGCGTCACATTGGGCGCGTTTGTTTACTCTATCAGTGTCTGGTTGTATTGGTCATTAGGCCCTGAGGGGTGCTGGGGGCGGAGCCACAGAGACACACATTACTCACGCTGGCAGCTCCCGACCGGCAGCCCTGTGGCGGGAATAACGGCAGCTCCAGTGACAGTCCTGCACCGACACCGGCAGCCTTGCACTGACGTAAGAAGGATGACTCTTCCTCACACTCCTTACCTCAGTGTATTATGTCTATCAAACATAGCATCGTGTGTGTGTGTGTGTGTGTGTGTGTGTGTGTGTGTGTGTGTGTGTGTGTGTGTGTGTGTGTGTGTGTGTGTGTGTGTGTGTGTGTGTGTGTGTGTGTGTGTGTGTGTGTGTGTGTGTGCGCGCACGCGCGTGGGTATGTGTGAGTTTGGCCACTTACCTGTGTAAATCCTTGCATGTGTGCGTATGTGTGTGTAGGTATGTGTTAGTGTGGCCACTTACTGTACCTGTGTGTACATCCTTGCATGTGTGCGTGTGCTTGTGTGTGTACTGTATGGGCGGGATCCACAAAGAATGGATTGCATGGTGCTAATTGCACCCTTACTTACAATTCATTATGAATTGAAAATGGGGGACCCTGATGTAAACAAGACGAAAGTCTTTCTCTGGTCTGCATCCCCTTAACAATTGTGTGTATTGAGCCGTACTGTATTGTACCCATTCTGCAATCTGTTAATACAATTTTCAATCAATCAATCACCGCGCAGGTTCAATTGATTAATTGAAAATGTTATTAACAGATTGCAGAATGGGTACAATACAGTACGGCTCAATACACACAATTGTTAAGGGGATGCAGACCAGAGTAATACTTTTGTCTTGTTTACATCAGGGTCCCCCATTTTCAATTCATAATGAATTGTAAGTAAGGGTGCAATTAGCACCGTGCAATCCATTCTTTGTGGATCCCGCCCTATGTGTGTGTAGGTATGTTAGTGTGGCCACTTGCCTGTGTGTACATCCTTGCATGTGTGCGTGTGCTTGTGTGTGTACGTGTGTGTACTAGGTATGTGTTAGTGTGGCCACTTACCTGTGTGTAAATCCTTGCATGTCTGTGTGTGCGTGTGTGTGTACTGTATGTGTGTGTAGCTATGTGTTAGTGTGGCCACTTGCCTGTGTGTACATCCTTGCATCTGTGTGTGTGTGTGTGTGTGTGTGTGTGTGTGTGTGTGTGTGTGTGTGTGTGTGTGTGTGTGTGTGTGTGTGTGTGTGTGTGTGTGTGTGTGTGTGTGTGTGTGTGTGTGTGTGTGTGTGTGTGTGTGTGAGAGAGGGTACCAATGACGTGTCTTAGTGTGTGTGTTTGTGTGTATAGGTGTGTACCTATGTGTGGTATGAGTGAGTCTATCTCTGTACTTATGTGTGTGTGTGTCATGCTCTCTGTAATGTGCCTCTGTTCTTCAGCATGTAATGGATGTGTAGCCAGTGGGCATTCCGAGTGGCAGTTAGAATCAAGTCAAGTTCTGGACCCATCCACCGTGTAGGATATATGGACCGTACTGCAGCTGCACAGACCCAGCATCACTCTCTCTGGCCTCTGCTCTGCCAGCACACGTTATTACTGGGTTCTCTCTCATTGCAAGTCAGAGCACGGATTCCACACGGCAACAAAAAATTAACTCTCTCTCTCTCTCTCTCTCTCTCTCTCTCTCTCTCTCTCTCTCTCTCTCTCTCTCTCTCTCTCTCTCTCTCTCTCTCACTCTCTCCCTCTCTCCATCCCTCTCTCTGTCTCGCTCTCGCCCTCCCTCTCTCTCCCTCCCTCCCTCCCTCCCTCCCTCCCTCTCTCGCCCTCCCTCCCTCATTTCCTCTCTCTCTCGCCCTCCCTCCCTCTCTCCATCTCTCTTCCTCCCCCCTCCCTCTCTCCATCTCTCTCTCCCTCTCTCCATATCTCCCTCTCCCCCCCCCCCCTCCCTCCTTCTTTCTCTCCCTCCCTCTATCTCACTCGCTCACTACTGGCTGCAGATATATCATATCTTCTTTATAGTGTTTTCGGTGGTCTACCTCTAGCTCATAACTTCTAGTCACATGGATTCAGCCTGAATTCGTGAGTACATCCCCGGCAAATATCTGCAATAATGTGTTATTGTTTTTCCCCCTCCCTTTTGTCATTGAATCATCTTCATTTAAATGTTCCATATTATATGATGGATTATGTTTTTCTGCCCTGACCCGTACATCTGGTCCAATGTCATAGCCTCACCCATACACAGTATTTTACCGATAAAATAGTACCCTGGTAAAAGTGAAAGTCCTCCATTCGAAAGTTGAGTATTTGATCAAAAGTAAAAGTACAAAGTTCCCTAAGTATAAATGTACTTTGTACTTAAAAATACTTCCACCACTGGGTGCCGTTAATATGATTTGTGGGTTTTCCTGATATCACAGAGATATCACACCACAAATATGTATAGGAAACGCGGCACGGTGGCACAGTGGTTAGCACTGATGCCTCACAGCAAGAAGGTCCTGGGTTCAAACCCCAGCAGGGGGCCTTTCTGTGTGGAGTTAGCATGTTCTCCCTGGGTTCGCGTGGGTTTCCTCCAGGTACTCCAGTTTCCTCCCACACCATAAAGACATGCATGTTAGGCAGGGACTACAGATGGAAACTAGCTCATTAGCTAATTCTGGCAGTTTTACATTGATGTGGAAACTGAAGATGCTGATTAATGTGCACTGTCCCTGGGTAAAAAATAAACCCTGGTAAAAAATAAATAAATAAACTTAAACTTAACCCTTTCACTACCACACTACAGAAGATTAACCCTTTCACTACCACACTACAGAAGGTTAACCCTTTCACTACCACACTACAGAAGGTTAACCCTTTCACTACCACACTACATATGGTTAACCCTTTCACTACCACACTACAGAGGGTTAACCCTTTCACTACCACACTACAGACGGTTAACCTTCTGTAGTGTGGTAGTGAAAGGGTTAACCATTTGTCGTGTGTGTGTTAGTGAAAGGGTTAACCTTCTGTATTGTCACGGTGAAAGGGTTAACCCTTCTGTAGTGTGGCAGTGAAAGGGTTAACCTTAGACCCTGCCGTATCAAACAGGGAGGAAGTGCTATTGATCAGTGTCAGCGACAGGTGAAAAGGCACACACATGGCACACACATGGCATTCGCTCTGTACAGACGCAGCACTGCCGGCTGATGGTTTACAGGTCGCGGAGGGAACACTGGATGATGGTCCCTGCCCGGCCCTTCACTCACACAGTCTTATTACCCCAAAGCTCCAGCCTCATTAAGCCACTGCGTTCCACGCCGTTCGCTTTTACCGACAGCCCCGTCCAAGATGGACGCTTCCCGTGTCTGCCCGCCTTCTTGCACCTTTCTTTTCTCTTTCCCCTCCAATTATTCTATTCAATTTCTTTTGGCTCAGTAATTCTCCCTCCAATTAGATGTACGAATGCAAACGTTCCACTGGAGAGCCATTGTTATACATTTCACCTCTCTTCTCGTTTATCATTTTCTCCTATTGTATTCCCCAATGTTTCCGCTTTTACCGAAGCATTGCAGCAATTAAATAATACGGGATGGTTACTTTATAGACTTCTTTGGTGAACAGTAACTAAGCATTGCATCTATGATTTGGTCCGTGTCATTCAGAACACCGGTCCCAGCCATGTCACAGCCATAGCATTGCATTTGATAGAAAGCACACTACTTTCTGTACGGTATGATACAATCTATTACAAGTTTGGGTCACAGTTTCTGGAAGTAAACTCCTTGTGGGCCCTGACCTTTGACCTGCTTTCTACAAAACCAGATTGAATTCTGTTCCTCAGTGCTGGTACCGTGGTCACCAAACTAATAATGCTGTTGTAAAAGGTTGTCATTGTCTATAGTTCTAATGAATGTCTATTGACAGCATTGTTTATCATGACAACAATAATAATAATAATAATAATAATACTAATAATAATAATAATAATAATAATAATAATAATAATAATAATAATAATAATAATAATAATAATAATAATACAATAAATCAAATTTGTATAGTGCTTTTCCAAATGCTCAAAGACACTTTCCAATCTCAGACAATCTCCTATGGTACGTCTCATATTAGGCCTACATTAGGGTGCATCAAATTGCAATGCAAAAATGTAATCTCAACATGTCAATCTGTGTGGGGTTGCATTCTGTTCGGACAAACATAAAAATGATTTGTGCAAAGTTTGGGAAAGATTCGTTGAGATTTAGAGGTACCACACAGCATGTGAAATATATGAAAATTGGCCTTTTTGGGCGTTTTACTAGATAACATGACAAGGCAATTTCAAAAACGGCAAGAAATAGTTTTTGAGAACAACATTTATTAACCCTAACATTTAAGAACAAAATGTTTGATAACAACATTGAAATAGTCTTTCAAACATGTCTCAAGCATCCTAGAGTCCTAGACCTGGTCCAGCTTGCGCTTGCAGCAGCGAAGATTTGGCTGTGTTGAGCGGTCATGCTCAACTGCCTGTAGCACATTCTGCAGGTGCTCCTCGCTCCTGGCTGCTGCCACAAAGTCTGACGTCAGTTTGACGCCACGCTCGGCACAGTCATTCACAACATTGATGGCACGTACATTCACTGCACCCATCTGAAATGCTGTACTGGTAACCCAATCCTCTACATCCAGTGAAAGAAACGCGGGATCGATGTGCAGCAGGTGCATGTCGAACCAGCAGTCTGGGTTGGCGAGGTCAGCCAAGCTGGTGGTCAGCGAGAGGGTTGGAAACTTTGGCTTGCCGAAGCCAGTGCCAAAGCGGAGCTGTGGGGCTTGCATGGATATATCAGCCGGCTTGTGCTCCAATATAGCATCTGCAAGTGCGCGCCGCTCGCCAACTGGCACCTTGGTGCTGAAGAGTGCCAGGGGCAGCATCTCGCCTGACAGGTACCATAGGTGCCGCTTCAGCGCCTTAATCGCTGATGCTGCGATGCCCTCGTCAACAGACTTGTATGCGTACAGGTTGTGGTAGAGTGTAAGGTCATTCCATGCCGCATCTACGGCCGTGTCGCAGGTCAACCACCACGTTGCGTAGATGTGCGTGATGAAGTTGGCAAACGCCCGAATCTTCAGCACCTGCTGCTGCGTAGTGATGGTCCCCTGAGGAAGCAAGGCAATGTGCTGCTCCATCAAGGCCAGCTTGAGAGTGTAGAGCAGCTTAGCCATCCACCGCGCCTTGTGCAGTGCTCCCGGTCGTTGGAAGTAAACTGGAGTGTGCTCTGCACTGTCTGCACTCAGATACACAAGACATAGCTGCACGAACTCACGATAGTCGCCTCGCTTGTAGTCGAGCACTCCTGCAGCGCACACAATTAGTTCAGCACGCAACTTGCCCAGGAACGGTGTTTCGGCATCGCCAGGAATGTAGCGGGCCAATGGGCCGCTGTCCTTGTGTGGCAACAGGTTCCAGTTGTCGCGCAGACGTGTAAACAATGTAACCTCTGGCGAGCGTGACGTCTCCACCTTGAGGTCAGTGAAGATGTGGCTGAGGAGCACCTCGCCGATGTGGTGCCGGCACCCGGACCAGAGCAGTGGTCGACCCAGTGAGAGCTGGATGGCAATGCAGGCTGCCGTGAGATGGCCAGTGTTTGACGCGGTGGTGTCAAATGCCATGTTGACAACCTGATCGGTGCAGCACCAGTCCTGCAGCAGCTTGCATGTCAGCCGGGCAATGATCGTTCCACATGCCTCATCAGTCCCCTTCATGTATGCTGGCACACCAAGCAGTTTGAGCCGCTACGCCTCTCTGATCACCACTGTCAGACGCTCCTCCAACTGGCGCACATTGTTGAGCATTGGCGTCAACTTGCTGTCCCAGTGCAAGGTGCACATGGGAGGTGGTGTCCACTGTTCTTGCTGGTCCTCACTGATGGCCTGCAACACGTGGCGGCGCGCTCGGTCTGCTGTTGCGTAGGATGTGGAGACCATTGCCGAATTGCCACCGGATTCCTCGATCAGACTGCGCGTGAAGGCAGCCTGCTGCATTGGTGTGATCTTCAACCGTGTAGCCAGTGACACAAGACTCGGCCGGCTGAGAATGTCTGATGGAATGAAGGCTGTGGTGCCAGTCTTCTTACGCTCACGGGTGGGTGTGTTCTCAGCCGGTGGAGCAGCTGTTTCATCTGCATTGCTGTCTTCATCACTTTCGCTTTCCAACACCACCGCCATGCTGGACCTCGCAGTCATCTCCTGCTGCTCCTTGGTAAAGCATGCCTGCTGCGCTGCTTCACGCTCCTGTCGCCGCTTCAACTTGGATTGCAGATTGGCATCCAATGCTCCAAATGTGGCCACTCTGTCGCCCTTCATGCTGGCCAGGAAAGCAATGTCCTCTGGATCACAGATCAGCTCCTCTGCATTTGGAGACCACAGCGGGAATGTGGCATCCAGCTTGTGCTCCATTGCGTCCACCAGTCGAGCTGTAGCCTCACTGGAGCGCCTGGCCTTTGGAATTTGCCGCAGCTTGTTGCTAGCATCGACAAGCGCTAGTATCTTGACGCATGCTCGACGATCACTCACCATTGGAATATTGGCCTTTCCATAAAATGGCTGCACCTGCTCCAAAACGTCCTTAGCCGCATGGAACCGTGACAAGGCTCCGGTCAAACCTGGCCGCTTGGCATGCAGTTGCGTGTCGCAGTTGTACAGCATGCACCGCAAGATCTGGCGACCACTTGGCAGTTTGGCACCAGTGATGATGGCATCTGCATTGGTTATGCTGGGGCCCAGACCAAAGACCAGGCTGCGGCTGCTCTGGCGGGAGCCTAAGGGCGGCGACGCCATCTTGTGAGAACTGGATAGCTGGAGATATAGTTGGAGAGCTGGATCATGTGGTGGGTGATGGTGGAGTTGGGGGAATTGAGTAAACTCTGATGCAGAGCCACACAGGTAAAGCTATTTATAGGCCCATCCCGCCCATCCCCCCAAAAATTGCAGGACCAGGTGCGAGATGAAACAATGTTGCAACTCACACACACACACACACACACACACACACACACAGACACACACAGACACTAACAGCAGGCCATGTTGGGAGAGGACAGCATGTACTGATGTACCGTTGCACATCTAAATCACCTCGTATTGCAAAAATATTTTGCATGTATTGTTTTTACATGGATGGTAACACTTTTAGCACCCATACAAATCAATACGCTGGAAATGTGTATTTTGATGCACCCTAGCCTACATGGCAGAGAATTTCGATCATTTAGAAGCAAGATGTAGAAATGCGTGTTTACATTTTAACATTGCATATGTACTATTTGGCTCTTGCCATGTGTTTATGAATTGCCCCTAATCAGGCTCACGTAGACTTTGAAATCACATTTTCTCTCTATATGCAAATACACCATGAGAATGTTCCAACCAAAATGAGTAGATGGGATTCAGTGATAGTGGATCTATGTGTCCCAGTGCTCTGGGCTCGGCTGTGCTCTCTGTGTTCGCGGTCCCTCCACGCTGGGAGCAGCCAGGGCTGTCAAGAGCTATGCCTGCATTAGCTGTTCCACAATCAGCCGCGCTGGCAGAGAGGGCCAGCATGTGGAATGTTGCTATGTTATTCTGTGTGTGTGTGTGTGTGTTGTGTTGCACTGCGTTTTGTTTTGTTGTTTGTCCTTTTTTTTGTGTGATGTGATATTTTGAGTGTGTGAGTGTTTGTGTGTGTGTGTGTGTGTGTGTGTGTGTGTGCGCCTGTATGCGTGTGCATTCCTGCCTGTGTGTGTCAGTGCATTGATCTATGTATTGTGAAAATGTGTGCGAGTACATGTATTCCGGCCTCTGTGTGTGTGTGTGTCTGTGTGTCTGTGTGTGTGTGTCTGTGTGTCTGTGTGTCTGTGTGTCTGTGTGTCTGTCTGTGTGTGTGTCTGTGTGTGTGTCTGTGTGTGTCTGTCTGTCTGTCTGTCTGTCTGTCTGTGTGTGTGTGTGTGTGTGTGTGCGCGCACGTGTGTGTGGTCGCTTGCCTTATTTGTATACAGTACGAGTGTGTTTGTATTGTCTGTGTGTTCAGTCATGGCTCTATTTGCAGAGCTGTTAACAGTGTTAAATACCATCAAGCCACAAACCTGCTGTTGACTCTGTTGTTGTCGAACCTTCCATTGTTTAATCGTATTAGTAGTATAGATGCAGAGTTTCCCCAAACCTAAAGTACAATACAGAGAAACATGTAACATGCTAGAAATCAAAGCACACAGACTTGATTTGCTGCATTTTTTTATGTGATTATACTGTATATCTAGTGTACAACCCCAAACTGTCTGAATCTATACTGTTCAGTAAAATCGATGGATCCGATTGGTTCTCAGTCACGGCCGATATTGAACGTTTAGAAGTCAGTTATCGGCAGTGAAAATGTGATATTGGTGCATCCCTACCTATTAGTGTGTGTGGTGTGTGTGTGTGTGTCTGTGTGCATGCATGTGTGTCTGTGTTTCTTGAGTGAGTGTGTGTGTGCATTCATGTGTGTGTGTGTGTGTGTGTGTGTGTATAAATGGTAAATGGTAAAGGTTATCCAAAGCGTTTTACAATTTAGTTCCTCACATTTTACCCATTCACACACACATTCACACACCGATGGCGGAGGCAACCATGCAAAGTGCCAACATGCTCATCAGGAGCAGTTAGGGGTTAAGTGTCTTGCTCAAGGACACTTCGACACGCTGCCCGGGAGGAGCGGGAATCGAACTGGGAGCCTCCAGATTACCAGACGACTGCTCTACCTCCCGAGCCACAGTCGCCTCCCCCCCCCCCCCACCACACACACGCACAAACACACATGAGTGTGTGAGTGTACATACGTGAGTATGTGTGTGTGTGCATGTGTAAATGTGTGTGTGTGTATGTGTGTACATTACGTGTATGTGTGTGTGTACATACAGTACGTGAGTGTGTGTGCATGTGTAAATGTGTGTGTGTATGTGTGTACATTATGTCTATGTGTGTGTGTATACGTGAGTGTGTGTACATGTGTAAATGTGTGTGTGTGTCTGTGTGTGTGTGTACATATGTGAGTGTGTGTGTACATGCGTGAGTGTGTGTGTATGTGTAAATGTGTGTGTGTATGTGTGTGCACACGTGTGAGAGAGAGAGAGTTTCATTTCAAATCAAATGACCCTACTTTACATAGCAATCAGTCAGCCACAGGGTCTACATATCACATACATGTCCCGTCTGCTTTACAATATCTGCTACATTCAATCTGCTGTCCTGTCCTCTGTCCTCCTGTCCCCTACAGGCCCTATCATCACATGTATATCTGGATGATTGTCGTCCCCTCAGGGGAAGTCTTTTCTCTCTTCTCAAGGACATTATGGATAAACCGATGCCCGCTTCAACGCAGAGCACTCATAATCCCTCAACCCCAATCTGTGTCGTAGAGACAAGTTGCCTCGCGCACTTGGCGTCTGATAAGCAGTGGCGGTTTCCATAATTGCTGGTTTTATTGCTGATTTATCTATCTATCAGGGGGAGGAGGAGGTGGGTGTGGGGTTATTATTTGTATGAATATAAGTTACTGTTTGAATGGCCACTCGTGTCTGATCAGGAGATGTGTTACTGTATAGCACTGTGATAACGGATGTTCTTAAGTAATGTGTTTTGTATTTAAATTTTTTTATGTTTAGGGCATTTTTAAGTACTTTTATTGACGGGACCGATGGAAATTTGGGAGAGAGAGAGAGAGATGGGGAGGACCTGCAACACATGTCCCTGGGCCGGATTCGAACGCAGGACGTTGCGATTACAATGCAAGTGCATATACGTGGTGCGCCACAAAAAAAAATATGAATAGACGCATTGTTGCTGTACGGTCAGCGTGCCAAAGGTAAAACATATATCACTAAACACAATGCTTTCCATAAGATCGAAACTTGTGAAAATGTATCAAAGGCTGCATACAGCCTGCAGACAAAAATCTGAATAAATAATAATAATGTCATCACACGTGGTCCAGAATCACATACGGGTCAGATTATTTGCAATGCAGACTGATTCTGAACAGTTTAGAATGAATGCAACTTTTACGTCACTCTCACTTCTGTGACTACTGACATGGAAGACAGCTGTGATGGAGGAGGTCAGTGAGGGGCCGTGAGGTGTTTACCTTGTAAGTATTTAGGGTGACACTTCTGCACAAGCAAAACCCGAGGAGACGTATCATTACCGCTCTGTTTTAAAGCATATTGAAAAATATGTCTCTCTTTCACCTCCTCCTCACCCCTATTACCGTCTGCTTGTGAATTAGCTGGCCTCCACTGCACATCAACTTATAAATGAAACCATAAACTGTGACTTCAGTGTCCTCCCATGTTTATTGTTATCTTTGTTATTGGTCATTAAGCGCCTGCGGGTCAGTTCAGAAGTGGGACCAGTTCACACTGGAAGCTGATATTGGCCACAATCGATCAGAATTGAGCGGCTTGCAGTGTGATCGTAGCCAAAGAGTGTTTAGAATAATTGCCAGTGACCTCAATTGATGCCAAAAATAAATGACTGTTGAAATGGTTCATTTCTTGCCAATGTTTGTACTGTCTCATAACACTTGTGGTGTTTGAGAAATGTTTCTCCCGTTATTTGATCAAAAAAACATAAAGTATTTATACTCCACATACCTGGAAATCATTTGTTTTTATTGTTTGTATTTTCCATTTGAAATGGATGAAGAACAAACTGTAGAATGCGTATGATGTCTATTTCTTGGTAGTCGATGGATGGATGGATGGATGATTGCAACGGGCAGTATAGTCTCCAAGTGGACAGTTTGTCTTGACATGAAGAACAGTGCAAAACTGAAGGAGACACAGGAGAGAAGGTCCTTGTGGAGGTGAGTGTCAAGTTCAAGTTTTGTTTGATTTGTCACATATAAAGTACATGTACATTACAGTGAAATGCTTGGTTCTGTGTGAGCCCCCTGAGATTGTGTTTCATAGGCAACAGTAAAAAAAAAAGTCCAAGCACTATACAAAATATACAATATACGAACTAAAGTACAACTTAAGTACAAAATGAAGTACATTTGGTATGGATGTGGTAGGACAACTGTTTGTGCATAAAATTAGTTTATGTTGGATTCCAATCAAATAGATACATGCAATGGTCTCTACAGCTTTGCCCTCATTAAGATGCAGGGGTATATGCAAATTGGTAAGAAACACCTATTGATATTTACCAGGAATTCCACGTCAGCAGCTGATATTCTTTCAAGACACGTCAATACCTACTCAGGGTTCGCACAAGGTCCTCTAAGTGCTTAAAGTGCTTGATTTTTTACAAAGAAAAGTCAAGGCCTGGAATTCATGGAAAACAGAATTTCAGGATGTTTACTCCAAATTGAAATCATATGAATGCTTACTCCATACTACTGCAGGGTATGAAAATACGACTTAAAAATAAAAGTAGTCGTCTGGATCAACTTGCCCCACATTAGGACTACACACACATGGGTAAATTGACCCTTCATGTGAAACTCTGGACATAATTAATAAAAAGGTTATCTATGCCTCTATTAAATACAATGTAACAGCCCATTCTCCTTTATTTCAAGACAGTCTAATAGACACGTAAAAAAGGTCTTTACGTTTATGTTTAACTATATAAATGCCACTTTGTTGCATTTATTTTTCTTTAAGACCATACTTGGTCAGCCAGCTGTTCAACCGGGCCGGTGAATGAATCAATATAAAGATCCTCTTTGATCCTCTCTGGATCCTCGGCTCAACCACTGGCTTGACTATAATTAGTTAATAATTAGGTAACCGTCTGTAGTGTGGTAGTGAAAGGGTAACCGTCTGTAGTGTGGTAGTGAAAGGGTAACCTTCTGTAGTGTGGTAGTGAAAGAGTTAACCCTTTGTCGTGTTGCAGTGAAAGGGTTAACCTTCTGTAATGTCGCAGTGAAAGGGTTAACCATTTGGTAGTGTGGTAGTGAAAGGGTTAACATGTATGGTATACTATATCTTTTTTAAACCTCGCTAAATTGGCTTTGACACAAGAGTCATTACACCTGATGTGTAATTTCTTTTAAATAATCTTTTGAGTAATGTGCTCACCATTTCCCCCATTGGTAGTTGGTAATTAGTGCATTTATATTGCACTTTTATCCAAAGCGCTTTACAATTTGTTCCTCACATTTGACCCATTCACTCACACATTCACACACCAACATGCAAGGTGCCAACCTGCTCATCGGGAGCAATTAGGGTTTAAGTGTCTTGCTCAAGGACACTTCGACACGCACGCTGCCCGGGAGGAGCGGGAATCTCTGCATTACCAGACGACTGCTCTACCTCCTGAGCCACTGTCGCCCCCCATATGCTCCCCTCCATCAAAGCCTGAGTGAAAAGAAGGGTTCTTCCTATATTTAAGAAACAACAAGCACAAATTAATCCAGATCCCAACTAACATCATGTGCAGCCGGCTGTGGAAGGAGAATGTCGATTGTTTACACTCGCCAGCTAAAGCTAGCAGGCCATATATCACCCCGAGCCTGCGTCTGTTAACATCCAAAGCCTTCATTAACCCCTCTGGTGTCTTGTGTTGTGTTCAAGGTGATCCCCGCCCCGGCAAGCGTTTAGCTATAGAGGCAAAAGCAGTTTCCCTGTGGTGAGAGAGGCTACGGTCACTGACGCACACAAATCACAAAGGACAAGTTGAAAAGGTCCTGCGCGCCGCGGGGAAAGAAAAACGTGTGGATGTTTCCCTAGATACTGGGGGCGGTTTAACTTATCCACCGGCTCATTTGACCCCACTCTACCCTATAAATATATTCATACCGTTTGAGTCTAGCTGCGTAACATGTGCCCTGCGACTAACTATCCGCCTTAGTCACTTCGACACCATATTGGGCGAGTTTAACCCTTTCACTACCACACTACAGGTGGTTAACCCTTTCACTACCACACTACAGAAGGTTAACTACCACACTACAGAAGGTTAACCCTTTCACTACCACACTACAGAAGGTTAACTACCACACTACAGAAGGTTAACCCTTTCACTACCACACTACAGAAGGTTAACTACCACACTACAGAAGGTTAACCCTTTCACTACCACACTACAGAAGGTTAACTACCACACTACAGAAGGTTAACCCTTTCACTACCACACTACAGAAGGTTAACTACCACACTACAGAAGGTTAACCCTTTCACTACCACGCTACAGAAGGTTAACTACCACACTACAGAAGGTTAACCCTTTCACTACCACGCTACAGAACCGTCTGTAGTGTGATAGTAAAGGGTTAACCTTCTGTAGTGTGGTAGTGAATGGGTTAATGCAATAGCTAAAGAGTATAGAAGCCTTGACCCCTGAACTGATCGGGGACTCCTTAAGACTACTGGGGGGGGGGGGGGTCAAGGCTTCTATAGTTTCACGGTTCTGTAGTGTGGCAGTGAAAGGGTTAACCGGCTGTTGTGTGGCAGTGAAAGGGTTAACCTGTGTATTGTCACAGTGAAAGGGTTAACACACACACACACACACACACACACACACACACACACACACCCTCTCTACCAATGGCCTCTCTACCAGGTGAGGCAGTGACAGCAGAATGGATGGGGGCCTAATGTATGGGCAGGAAGAGAGATCCGATACCGTATGTGGAGTTACTGAAATATTAAAGCCATGAGATCTATAGTGGGAGGCTCTCTGTGGATTATAGATGAGATGGGGAAAGGACTGACGGGGTACCTCTCTATCTGTTGGAAACACGCCGCACCTCTACTGTACACGTTGTCCGTCTGTGTTCTGACTTGGTTTACAGTATGTACACATTTTAGGTGAAGACTCGAGATCTATTAGAGGGATATCCTGTTGATCTAGAATGATACCGTCCCAAGGACCTGGCGACAGGCACAGTGGGGACGTAAAGAGGGTTGAGGACACCGGTTTATTCCTATATACTGTATGTGTTATTCCTCTATAGTCTATACTGTATGTGTTGATAATATGATTCCCCAGTCTGTCTGCCTCTCTGTCTCTGTCTGCCTCTCTCTCTGTCTGCCTGTCTCTCTGTCTACCTCTCTCTCTGTCTGCCTCTCTCTCTGTCTACCTCTCTCTCTCTGTCTGCCTGCCTCCCTCTCTGTCTACCTCTCTCTCTGTCTGTCTCTCTCTCTCTGTCTACCTGTCTCTCTCTGTCTACCTCTCTCTCTGTCTGCCTGTCTCTCTGTCTACCTGTCTCGCTCTGTCTACCTATCTCTATGTCTGCCTGTCTCTCTGTCTGTCTGTCTGTCTCTCTGTCTACCTCTCTCTCTGTCTGCCTGTACAGTACAGGTGATGTGTCATGCAGTCCCTCTGACCGTCCTCTGTCCGGTCCATCCATCAATGATAGATGTGAGGGACGAGGACAGATACTGAGACTCTGTACTGTACTTTACCTCTTATTAATACATTACCTGTCTATACAGATTACAGCTCCCTTAGGGTTGCCGCGGTGATGTGACATTTCCCACGATTAATAAACTCATGACAATACTGTTATTGCCGGTGACACCGGACATTTAGCTAAATAACGCACAATATTTTTTTTTTTTTTTTTTATATTTTTTTTATTATTGCAAAACAAAAAATTATTAAAAGTCAGTACTCAACATACAATGCATAATGAAACTTTCAGTAAAGGTGGTTATAATATATGCAAGTACAGAAACAGGATAAAACAAAAATAGTCTATAATAACATTTTAACCGTATACAGTGTATATCCAGCGAAATTACAATTATATAATTGTTAGTATATAATATACCCCTAATACCTATTTTCTAAAACCCTACACACATATGCTCCAGCTCAAACCCCCCCCTCCCGGACCCCCTCTTGGATAGTACCTCCATTATCCCTCACTCCTAACCAGACACTACCATTATAAGCTAGCTTTTATTCTCTCCACCACTTCTAACCACATTGACATTTTGGATTCATTGAGCCCCAGAATTCTTGCTGTAGATATTTCTTGATATATCACATCGAGATATGTAAGAAACCACACTTTTCGGCACATTTTTTCCGGTTGAAACCAACATGATGCGATCAGTTTTTTAGCTACTGTGATACCCGATAAAACCAATCTTTTTAGTTGTGGATTCACTGCAAACTCAAAAACATCATTCAATAGTAATACCGCGGGGTGTACAGGTATATTCCAAAATACGAGTATTGATAATTGTTGGGACACATCTTTCCAGAATGCCTTAACTGGTGGGCAGTCCCAATACATGTGCATAAATGTTCCTTCGTCCCCATTTGTACATTGGGAGCATTTGGAGTCTTGTATAAGCCCCATTTTGCACAGCCTTATAGGAGTCAAGTATGTCCTGTGAATATAGTTCAGATTGATTTGTTGATGATCCGGGTTCCTTGATGTAAGTCGGACATTTGCCCAGGCTCCTTGCCAATCAAAGTCATATTCCAGGTCTGGTATATCCCTCCTCCAGACAGTGTCTAGTTGAAGGGTTTCATACGAGGACGTTAGTAATTGATAATAAAAACTTGATACAAAACCTCCCAATGTATCTCTTTCATAGAAAAATTTGTGGTATCTGTGGTGTTCAATTGGTACGAGTAATGGAACACCGTGAGATCTCATACAAAGTCGTAACTGTATGTAAAAAAGCCATGTGGACTCGGTGAGGTTAAACTTTATGCATATTTCGACATAACTACAGAGGCCCTTGTTATTAAAAATATCCCCTAATGAGTGTATGCCTTTCTCTTCCCATATAGGGAATATTATAGGTTGTTTTCCCATTAGGAGTGCATTGTTATTGAATATGGGAGTGTGATTATGCCATTCTTGAGGGTTAGGATATTTCTTTTGTGTTTCCCGCCATGTTCTGATTGCATGGGTAATTATTGGGCCAAATTCTCGCTCACAATGCTTGATTGAAAGTTTAGTGTGTGCTATGTCTTTCAGTCTCTGTGGGGCTACCATGTTTTCTTCTAATTCTCTCCAAGATACCAAAGCCTGGGGGTCAAACCATATCTTCAATGGTCTTAATGTGAAGGCCTTAAAATATTGTAAAAAATCTGGGACTGCCATGCCACCGTCTGCTTTATTTCTCTGTGCGGTGGATCTTTTTATGCGAGGTGGTTTGTTATTCCAAATAAATTTGTAGCCCTCTGGAGGAGGTAACGGAAGCATTGAGCTGAAGAAATTGATTCTTGGTAATACATCCATCTTAACTATTGATACCCTTGCCTGTACTGAGTTTTTAAGTTTTGCCCACCTGTCCAGGTCGTCTTTGATTTTGTTCTGTATTTTTGTGTAATTGTGCTTCACCGTTTGTCTTATGGTGGGAAATATTTCCACACCCAAGCATCTGAAATGTTTGACCATGGGTATCGCACCTGGGAGGGTTGTGTCTTTTTTTGCACTGGTGTTAAGAGGAAGAAAAGCCGACTTAGGCCAATTTATTTTAAATCCCGATAAATCACCAAAGTTTTCTATCAACTTGAGTATATGCGGCAATATGTTGTTGGGGTTTTGCATGAACAATATTACGTCGTCCGCATATAAACTAATTTTATGATGTGTGCCCTTGATTACCATTGGTTCTATGTGTTGGGATTGTCTTATAAATTGTGCTAAAGGTTCTAATGATAGATCGAATAGTCCGGGACTAAGAGGGCAACCCTGTCTGGCTGAGCGTGATACCGGAAAGATATCGGAGATGAATGTGCCTGTTGTAATCCTGGCCGATGGGTCCTTGTATAGTACTTTAATCATATCAATGAATCCTTTTCCTAACCCCATCCTTTCTAATACTGCCCATAGAAACGACCATTCCAACCTGTCAAATGCTTTCATAGCATCCAGGGATAGTATCGCCTTAGGTGTGGTGTCCTCTTTGTCTGCATCTAGTACGTGCAGTATTCGCCTTATGTTATCATTGATCAGGCGACCTTTTATGAAGCCTGTTTGGTCCGGATGAACTAAAGGCACAATATCTGTAGATCGCTTACTTAGACAGAGTTGATGTTAGGTTCTAATTAAAAATTAAACTTCTAAAAGAAATGTTCTATCCGTTCATTGACGGATCGATGTAGCTGCATCATGCAAACATACTGTTGCTGCTCTGGTCCTCTGAGCTCCTCCAGCTGAGCTGCTGCAGGGTTTCAATCCCAAATATTGCCAAATCTTCCACCATCCATCGTGTAACCCAGTGGTTCCCAAAGTGTGAGGCGTGACCTCCTAGTGGGGCACGGAGGTACTGCAGATGGGGTGCGAAAATAAATTAAGAACAATATTAATTTAGCCTACCAAAACTGATAAACGCCAATGTCAACAAAAATGTGTGTCATGTGTAATTCTTTATACAGAGCACATTCACAGGCCTACAACTACATTTCTAATTGGGCCTAATTATTTCACAGTGGCACAGGATCATTTGCCAAGCTTTTGTTCATTTTCAAATAAGATATAAAACTATAATTGTGTCTTTGTGTCTTGTTATGTTAATCTTGTCATGTTAGTAGTAGAGGACATGGCACGTTTGTAGCCTAAAATGTATTCTAGCCTACATCTAGGTGGGGACCAGGTTAGGTGGGGCTCGGAAATATTTCCAACTACTCAAGTGGGGCCTGAATGAAAACGTTTGGGAACCACTGGTGTAGGGCTGACCCCTATTAATCGATTAGTCGACTAATCGGTCGAAAGGGGCCGTAGTCGACTGGCCAACCTCATAGTCGAATATAATTTTTTTTTTTTTTTTTATCATTTTTTATCATTTTTTTCAAAAGAAAAGAGGCATAGAAGCGTGGCTAACGCTAATGGAACGCATACCAGAGGCTAACTGCCTACGAAAACAGGCACAGAGGCACTGAAAGAGGATTTCACCCATCTAATGAACACACTAGACTAGACAAATATCAAGATGTATCCATCAGTGGACCAATTGCATACTTTTGCAGAGGACAAGAAGCCTTCAGTCGACTCCTTCAGACATTAAGCACCCCCCACAGCCCAAATGGAATGATAACAAACAAAAAAAAGTATATTATATTATATTATACTTTTTTTTTTTTTTTTTTAAGTTGACCAATAGTCGACTAACGGCAAATTTTGGCCAATCCTAGTCGACCATCCAAATCCTTAGTCGGGGACAGCCCTACACTGGTGTAAGCTGTTGTGTCGTCTCTAGAGCCTTCCTTCTCTCCTTCATGTGAAGTTAAATCTACTCTAGAAGTGAAAGTGAAGTTGAGTAACACCAATATCACAGCAGCAAGCCTAAACTCCATTATCTCTAAAGAGTCACCTTCGGCTACGCTCTCCCAAATCCAGAAAGCAGTAAGAATCAAACGTGTGATGTCGGGTATAAAGTCTGGAGCTGCTCCATTCACAGTGAATGGGAGACTGATTTTGTGTCAAAATTTATCTTTTTTTTATACTCAAATGAGCTTCATTCTATAGTAGTGTTCTCAGGTCTGAAACAGAAGATACCGTATATACACTTGTCTCTGGTGCAGCTTCTTCAATTTCAAGTTTCAAGTTTCAAGTTTCTTTATTAGTTGTCATACAAAAGTACAGAATACTTTTATATAAAATGCTTCCTCCTGTTTTGCTCCAGAGATTGTGCTAGATAAAAATAGATAAGTATAAAATAAGTATAATAAGTATAAAATAGAAGTCAAGTACGTAGACAAAAGTGTTCAATATATACATGCAATATACAATGCAGATTGGAAGTAACTGAGTTACAATACAATATACTATATACTATACAGTACAATGCAGAAATGGGATAAGGTACAATTTAGGTTATATATATGACATTATATATATATGACATTATACCTGATGACTTCACAAATGAGAGTTTTAGCACTCTAGTTTTGGGATTTGGGAGAGAGTTGTTAATTTTCACTAATATTTCTGTACCGTTAGAACGTATGAATACTGAAATTGGAAATAGTTCTCCTTCAACAATTGAGGGGAAAAGAGACAATGGATTTCTCCTCTCAAAGCTCATGTTATTTTTTAGAGCAACAGGGGAGATGAAACTGACTTAGTGCATATAGGCCGTAAAAACGTCAATTCAAGTAAAAAATATTTTTTTGTTTTTTTATTTAAAAACGCCAAAATTGGCACGTGCAAGGTTTTCACCCGGCAGTGATTCATGAATTATTGATGAACGTCACAGACTAAAAATAGGATGCCGTTTCTTAATACCAGCCTGTGGCACCGGCACCTGTCAGTAATGTTCTGTACCTTTACTGTCCTGCTCCATGTATTACTTATGACCGGTTAGCGTCACACGCCAGGCGCTGACAGGAAGGTGACTCTCGTCACGGCACTCTAGAGGTTTCTGCGCGGCAGCGGTGACGGTGAGGAAGCGGTGAGCGCACTGCTGAGGGAGGTTGGGGCGTACTACTGTAGCCCTATTTGAACCCTTTCACTACCACACTACCAAAGGGTTAACCCTTTCACTGCGGCAATACAGAAGGTTAATCCTTTCACTACCACACGACAAATGGTTAACCCTTTCACAACCACACTACAGAAGGTTAACCCTTTCACTACCACACTACAGACGGCTAACCTTCTGTTAATGGTCATTAGGCTGGTATCGTTTTTTATCTCAAAGGCTAAATGCACATAAAGGGACATGGTCGACCTCACACCGCCACCTGTGTATTAGCCTTGAATACAATGCTAACGCGCTCGCCGGTGAAGGTCGCGAGTCAATCGATTCCCGCAGGAACAGTCCTCTGCGGGATGATGAAGACCATCATGCCACATCAAAGGCTTATAGATAACACCGATGGGGAATTGATCATGATTCATTCCATCCCATAATCCCATCCACCGCCACAGGGTCAGCGGTGTACAGAGGGTACTGGAGGGTGGTGGTGGCGGAGAGGAGGATGAGAACGAAGCTGGACTCAGTCCTGGAGAAGCCCTCCCACCTCCTCTATGAGGAGCTAGCCAAGGCGAGGAGCACGTTCAGCCACAGACTCATACAGTGGTGTCATGCAAGCCACAATTCTGGGTGGGCAAAATTAGAGCAGCGGACATGGGATCCTTCCCTGAAAAATCATTATAATGACATTTTCTGCAATTGGACGTACTGTACTGTATATATATTCAAAGACTTTCACGACTTCACCAAATCCCTATGACACCTGAATTTCCCCAAAGGAATTATCTTATCTTATCTCATACATACAGAACACACACCACCCAAGGCTTTGCTACAGTGAGCGTACAGTATAACCCCTATGTGCACTCTCCAGTACCTCTAACACGCGCCATGTAGAGTTAAGACGTAACTTTGGGGGGCGGGGGGGGGGGGGGGGGTAGAGCTTGAGTATTCAAGTTACCTTCTTCACACTGCCTATCAACTTACGTTCATTCAAAGACGACAGCCGATCCATCAACTTCATTTCTCTCATCCTCCGGTCGTGTTCGCCCTGCCGCCCTGGGAGGGGGGGTAACTGTACATTGGATTATCGACGAAACCTTACGTGGTCCCAAGAAGAGGGTCTTGTGTATTATTGGGTTAGGACTTTTACTGTACATTGGAGGGGGTTGGGTTACGACATTTACAGGGGTAAGAGTCGTCTTCTTGAATCACCACCAAAACCCCATTCTCCTCCTTAGGTTTTGTATTCACTAGGGCTCTTCAACAAATCATAATAATAATTATAAAGTTAGGGGGTATCATCACAACCTAGGTCTCTACGCTCTAGGGTTGATATCACCCCCTGGACACAGGCGTCGACACAACCTCGTCGGACAAAGCCTTGGTCCAGGACCATGTGTTGACAAGCACCCTCCGGTCTCACGGCTGATGCCACCCTGCTGGATACCAGCCACATCGGCCTCCAGTTACTCCTACCTTCATCCAATCACCCAGCCTGGTGACAAGACTCCACAGGTAAGAGGTCAGAGGTCACCCAGCCTGGTGAGAGGACTCCACAGGTCAGAGGTCACCGCCTCTCTCAGCTTCCCATTTCTACTATGATCTCACTCCTTTTGAGGCCTCCGTCATTGTTTCATAAGACACTTTAAAAATGTATGTTTGTCTCATTTGACCGACTCTCCCTTTACACATTGTACTACACCACACTCTGAGAGGTGTGTGACCCCCACCCTGGTCTCATTATCCGCTTGTGGTGTAACACAGCCTGCAGGGCTACACACTTTACAAGGTCGGCCCTCCACTCTCTTTCCCCTCCACTGCTTTGATCCTGTTGACGTACGTCACCTTTTTGAGACAAGCATTACTTTATGGATGAGAGCGGTTTAAAAAATGCATGCGTCGACGTCGCTGGCAGAAGCTTTAACTGTTGAGAAACGCCGAGGATTTTTTGTACTCATTTCCAATAATCTTTGTCGGTGATGATTGATTATGCAAGCTTGCTAGCCAGCGGAATCTACCAGGGGCTACCTTATGGCTAGGCCCTTTAACCGTTCACTACCACACTACAGAAGGTTAACCTAAGAAACCTAAGAAATCTCGTTATTTTCTCGTTCTTTTTTTTATTAGCGATTTCCATAAATGTTTCATCAATCTAGCCTCACGTTACCATTGGGACTGGCTTTGAGCTCGAACAGGGAAAATACCGCCCCCTATCGTTTCCCGGATGGTAATGCACCCATTGGATTGGACTGAATGGAAATGGATGGGGAAAAGAAAATCCGGAATCCACATTTTACTTACCCGGCATGTAACCCGAGCCGATTGCATTCATTGCCGACCCTCAGAACAGCGTGGAATATGTGTTTCGAGCACCCAGCGTTGGATCAATAAACGCGATCGATATTTGGAATGGCGATCAGGAATTGGAATAATCTTTTTGGAGAACATCTGATCTGAGCTAAGGAATCTATTTGACCAGTCTTGGGATAATCAGAGCTATTTTCACATATATCTCAACGTGTCCCCTATATTGTGTGTGTGTGTGTGTGTGTGTGTGTGTGTGTGTGTGTGTGTGTGTGCTGATCAGGAAATTGATAATCGATTTTTCAGCCTGCTTCTCTAGCGTGCATAAGTACACATATACTATCGATAATCTAGCTTTTATTTGAAAACGATTCATAAATAGGCCGAAAAATTACAGTGTTTTTTGTGTATTCCACTAAAGGGTGTTTATCACAGAATCTTTTTTATTTTCTGGAAATTTCCAAAAACGAGCGTTTTTCAAAATGGTATAAAACGGAAATGTACTGATGAAAAAACAATCCGTTTCGTACATGTTGACTGCAAGCAAGTCATTGATAGGCGACGGGCGTATTAGACACATAGCCATAATTTAAGATATAGTTTATGCGTTCGCAAATGTGCTCGCCCTCCCATTGACTACAGCGCTGGCACTCAAGCGCTAAATCGTGCGCCCCCTGCTGGCACTCAAAGTGTTAATACCCAAATTGCACTGATGCTGTGAGGGCTGCGGGTGTTTGGGTCACAAGCAGATAATTGGGACTCTTTAAGTGATCTGTGTAGTGAATAACCACTAAACTGCTAAGCAGACATTAAGGAGAAGGGGGAAAGTAAACAACAACAAAAAAACTTTACAGGTGGAAGCCTCAAAGTGAGTATATAAGAAAATAAATCAAGTCCACAAAACAGGACAACACTGAATAAAGAGGTATTATAGAAAAAACTGAAATAAGCCACAAAGGCAGCTCTTAAAAGTTCATACAAATAACCTAAATAACAACAAACCTCCACTAAGGGAGTTTATGTGTAGTAGTGGACTAATGAGAGTTCTAAAGAAACAAAAGAAAACTGTCAGAAAAAGAAACACTACAATAAAAGGCTCAGCTACTAGAAAACAAAGAATGGCTACAGAAAAAGGCCAAATGCTGAATAGGGCAGATATCAGCACTACACTTTAATATAACAAGCCTGATAGGAAGGATAGCCAACACAAAAGAAAATGAGAAAGCAGCCGACCCTGCGAGATTCCAACTTAAATAGACTCAGCTACCATAGGCACAGCTGCACTGAATCAGGTGCAATCAAGCCCACACACCTGCCCTACCATGAGGTAATTAACCACAGAGGCCAGTGATTGACAGCTGTCCCTCACAGGAAGACGAAATGAAGCAAAAACAGATGACAGATGCTGAGAATAATAATAATAATAGGGCAGTCGTCTGGTAATCCGGAGGTTCCCGGTTCGATTCCGGCTCCTCCCGGGCAGTGTGTCGAAGTGTTCTTGAGCAAGGCACTTATGAGCAGGTTGGCACCTTGCATGGTCATCGGTGTGTGAATGGTTAAAAATTTGAGGAACTAATTGTAAAGCGCTTTGGATAAAAGTGCTATACATATGAATGCAGCCAATAACCATTTGTCAACAATATATAATAATAATATATATTTTTTTTTAAATGAATAAATAAAGAATCTCACAGAGCTCCACTCTCCTATCTGTCCCTCAGATCTATGTCAGCCTGCCTTCTCTCCACTCATTTACATTTACATCCGGTTACTGACTCCCCGTTGTTGAAGCACGCATACGTGAGTCTCACACTGGCATGTGATCCAGGTCTGGCTTTACTACGCTTGAAAGTTAAAATTACCTTTTTTAATATATATATTTCCCCCTCCTGTTTCAGGGAACGCAGGTGTATCGCCGCTCGATGACATTTTACCCACAACGCTCAGACATCAGCCTCCGGAATAAACAAGGCAACCCAATAAATAGAAACTACGTCTGCTTCAAAGTGAAAACGTGACCCTCTCAGATCAATATCAGATCAAAGGCGGGTCAGATCAGGCTACGTGAATTGCTTCTCTAGCCGGTGGCTCGTCAGGAGAGACGTAATGCAGATCCCCACGGTGTGATTGCCTCAGTGTTTACCAGCCCAGGAGCGTTGATGTATGTGGGAACATCTGTTCTATACATTATTCTATTAATATGGATCCAACCTGCGGCGATGGCTTTCTCTGTCGAAATGTAAGCACCCTGTGCGCCTGTTTAGATGAACATACTCAGTGCTGATTGGCAGGGGTGTAAAGTACTTGAGTAATTGTACTTCGTTACAATACTTAAGTACTGTTTTTGGGGGGATTTGTACTCAAGTATTATTAGGTTTGTATACTTGTACTTTTACTCAATTACATTTCAGAGAAAAAATACATACTTTTTACTCCTTACATTTAAAATGCAGACCTACAAAGTACAAATCTCGCAGGTCCAACCATTTTAATTAGTATACTTGTTTCTCTGGCCGAACTAAAGTTAACGTTATTAATCCTACGGCCGCTCTTTATTTAAAAACAGCCAATCAAATCCCCATCAATGGAAAATGAACCCGCCCATTCCCATGCTGATTGGTCCCTGTGCAAGACTAGAAAGCAGGGATCTTTGATTAAACACCTGCTAGGTCGGAAATGATGGAATAGATTTACCAACAAAAAAGGTGTTTAGCCTGCTCATATCTTAACACTTTGAGTGCCACGCGTATCGCTTATCTTTACCGCTAGAATGCCAGCTTTATAGTCGTTTCTGCGGTCATTTCACTATGTTTGCGAAGCTGTGTGTGTGTTCTGTATTATAGCTGTGGAGACATGGTGTGGCTCATTTTGACAAACATTACTTGTAGTGCAACATGGGAATAATAGTTTGTTTCCACACGCTGTAGTTTGTAGTTTATTACACGCTAGACATTTAAGATAATCCAGTCTTTTTTTTAACTCAAAACTGTGATCGTGTTTGCCGAGCATGTTTTTCGTCCGGTGAAACAGAACTGTGATCGTTAGAAAAACACGTTTCAGATTCGGTAAAATAGACATCGAATGTACCTTATTAGCCAGAAGGTATTCCAAGAAGAATAATTCCAAGTGATCGCATCACCATCGCGATTACCAGTGTATATGTCTATACACGTTTCGATGGTCAAATACGCTTAGGCAACGGAATTTCGAGGTATCAATGTGAATTTCTGTTCAAGCGGGAGGAGGGGCCACTACCAAGAAAAATAAAGTTAGGCTGTGTATCAACCCCAAGCCATTGCAGTTCAGACATGGACGATACTGCCACCTGATGATAGTCGATCGGCATTGCAGTTCTAGTGTGTGGGGATGTGCCAAAATTATGCAGATCGCTCCGGGCAAGTCTGTAGAGCGGGGATCAAAGTAAAAAGATCAAACGATCCAAAAACGTAATATCTCGTTTTTGGCACTCAGCGCTTGTCGAGCAAACACGTAATTCCCTGTTTTTGGCACAGAATGTGTTAAAAGCCTGGGGCAGCACCAATGCCTTGTCTCTGCTAATGTATAACGTGTATGTAGCTTCCATTCAAACAGACGGGAACAAACGTGAAGTCAAGTCTCACTTGTGTGAGACTTCCTCTACATACTCTGGCAATACCTGGCCAGGGTACTCCTGGGTCCTAGTCAGTGATGCCGGTAACGCGTTACTAAGTAACGCGTTATTGTAATCTGATTACTTTTCCCCGAAAATAGTAATCTAACGCGTTAATCTTTAAAAGCCAGTAATCTGATTGCAGTTACTTGTCCAAGTGGCTGTGCGTTACTATTTTGTTACTATCTCATCATAAATTCATAATGCAGGCGGAATGCAGTATTTTATTTCGTTTTCGACAGTCAAAAATACATTTTGAGCTGTTTTTCTTATTATTATTATGGAGTGACGTGGTGTGGCAGTGAAAGGGTTACACAAGAATGTGTCCCGCGGCGTGACTGGACTCTCTGTCTGTGAGTGACTCTGCTTTGGCCCAATCACATTCCCCATCCACAGTCTGCGAATCAGAGGCAGAGTAGGGCGGGTCTTCACAGCACGTCATGTGACATATGCGCCAATCGTGTGACAGCAGGGCTCCGTTGTTATGTTCGTCTGAGAATTCCACCCCAAAACGCTTGTCTAAACGAAGTGAAACCGCAAGAAGACTTTTGCGGTTTCTGTTCAGACTTCCACCCCAAAACGCTTGTCTAAACGTAGCCTCAGTCAAAATACTGTCTACCGCTAAAAACAGCACATCCAATTGCATTGAAAGCATCTGGAATCACAACACTAGCCGACGCTTCGACTAGGTACAGGAGGACTCGGAGGCCAGCCAAACAGCAAAAGAGAGAGATTGTTTCTTTCCCTATTGATTAATGTATATTTGATGGTGGCAGAGCAAAAGCTCTTATTTGCCAGATTTACAGTTAATTTACATGTTAAAGAGAGACTGATTGTATGTTTATAGAGAGACATTTATAAAAACAATTTAATAGTTACAGTTGATATAATTGAATAGTTCAGCCTGTTAGATGTGAATAGATACACTGGTTTTGTACAACCACTGGCTGGCTGCTCTAATGCTGTGAGCATCATAGACTGTTGCTTTACCATACTTGATGGTACAGAAGCTGAAGCACTAGTTTAACAATTTACGTTATGTGCAGAGAAACAAGTTAAAAACAATTTATGCACTTTCAATAAAGCGTTTAAAAAAAAACTGTTGGGGGAACGACGACGACTTCGTAACCTAGTTACTTTCAAAGTAACTAAGTTACTCTGATAATCAAGTAATCAGTAAAGTAACTTGGATTACTTTTTAAAGGAGTAATCAGTAATCAGTAATCGGATTACTTTTACAAGTAATCTGTGGCATCACTGGTCCTAGTGTCCCCCAGGTTACACTATATGTTATGTGTGCACATTAGGGATGTAACGGTACGTGTATTCGTCCCGCGAATTTACGGTTTGGCCGTCACAGTGCGGTACGCTCAGCCATACGGAGAATACGCTGCGCGTCGCCAACACACACACGCCGCGCATCTCCAACACACACACGACGTGCGTCGCCAACACACACACACACACACACGACGTGCGTCGCCAACACACACACACACGCCGCGCATCGCCAACACACACACGGCGTGCGTCGCCAACACACACACACACACACACGACGTGCGTCGCCAACACACACACACACGCCGCGCATCGCCAACACACACACACACGGCGCGCGTCGCCAACACACACACACACACACACACGGTGCGCATCGCCAACACACACACACACTCCCCCGCCGGACTCACGCTGATCAAATAAAAAAAAGAAACATACTTTTTCGGACTGATCATCTGAGCTCCTCTCGACTCCAGTTGAACTGCTATTGTGTTTAAATCCAAATAATCCTCTGCCATTCTGTCATCTGTTCTGCAGTTAAATCCTCTCTAGAAGTGAAAGTGAAACTTACCAAGCCTATACGTTGTTAAAGGGGCACTAGGCAATTAATTTACTCTGGATGCCTGAACACAGAGTGACACCAGTATCACTGACTACCACGGCAAGCCTATAGAAAATTATTATATTTAATAATAATAATAATTATTATTATTATCATAAATATAATATTTTTTTTTAAATATGTATATTAATAATAATAATTATAAATATATTTTTTCTGTTGTACCAAACTCGTACCGAACCGTGACCCCAATACCGAGGTACGTACCGAACCGTGGCTTCTGTGTACCGTTACACCCCTAGTGCACATGTATTTTATATGTTAATAAAATTGCATTTATCTATAGTAATTCTGTCACTGTTTGATGTCACAAAGAAGGGTGGATCCGAAAGCTGTAACAACATTTGTAACGTGATGAAAAAGTCAACAAATAATTAACTGTATTAGACATTTGTTAATGATGAATTGTTACGATTCTGGTTATTGACTACGGTCGGGAACCTCCCACCTTCTCTGTCATCTGTCACTTGGTTACTGTCACTTGTTTTCCCTGTCATTTAGTGCTGTCAATTAGGGGTTGGCTTCTGATTGGCTGTCACGGGGGTGTGTGTGGAATGTTGGTATTTGGTGGCTATATAACATTCCTTTCCTCTGCTTGTCATTTGTCAGGTCTTCACTATAGGCGTTCGGAGATAACGCGGGCGGTTCCTGTTCTGGACCACCACTAAGCTCCATTATCTAATTCTCTCGTTCTCTTGCCTTGGCATAGTATCCTAGTATTACTCTGTGTTCTTTACTATTAAAGTCGAACCTGTTCAAGAGTATACCTTCTCCGTCTCTGTGATTGCCTACAACAATTGGAACTCACCTACCTCCATCCTGACAATGAATAGTCTTCACTTTAGATTAGGGCACACAATAGCATCTGCAAATTATTTATAGATCTTTTAAGATTGTTTTACAAATAATTTTTTGATATGATATGATATGATACATTTATTTATATTGCGCCCCTCAACCAATAGTTACATCGGCCCGGGGGGAGAGAAAGAGAAACAAAAAAGACAGGAACATTACGAAAAACAGAAACAAATACAGGCAGTCCAACCAAGCAGATAGAGAACAGACAGACATAATACACCACGCATACAACAATACAAAAAACTAGCTCATGGATTGTTTATGGCGAAAAGGTGGGTTTGTTGAACATGAACAAATAAATGGAGGTACAGTATAGTAATTCTTTCATATCCATTTTTACTACACATTAAACAACATTATTTAATGATGAACAAATCAAGTACAAACAATGTTGATAATGAGTTATAAATAATGTAGAACTAATTTGTAAATGTTATACAAATATGTTTATAAATTATTTAATAATAATTTACGAATGTATATAAATGGTTTGTTCATGATTAGTCCATTATCTACAAATACCTTATAAAGGTCTTATAACTGAGTGTTATTATAAAGTGTTACCAACGTTTTTACTTTTCGACTTTTACTCAAGTGTGTTTTTAGCCAGATACTCTAACTTTTACTTGAGTACGATTTTGAGACGGTACCCATACTTTCACTTAAGTATCATTTCTGGGTACTTTTTACACCCCTGCTGATTGGTGGGTACGGGTGGTTCTGGATTCCAGGTGCAGAGTGGGAAGAATGTTGTGTATAATGGGAACGGCAGCCTTCACGTTATATTCTTGATTGCCTTCACATTATATTATCTCATTATGCAAAATGATGCTGTGTAAATGGTTGTGTCATTCCTCATTCACTCCAGAAGAGTTATTATATAACTCTGTGGTACCCACACAAGGTGTGCATTATTTGCACACACACATTGAGGAGGTTATTGTCTGTATGACAGAATGCAAGTCCCTGTCAAACCGCCTTCAGATGGTTATAGGGATTTTATTAAATGATGGCTTTTTACGTCCTATGAGCGGTGGGCTATAGGGGATACAAACTGTGGTAAGAATTCACCATACCACATTATCAAGGTTCTTGCCCGTGTTTTTATAAAATTGTATTACTGATTCAGTAATAAGATTGTAAATCAATTGTTTAAAAAAACACAACAGAAACAGCTGGCAAGTGCTCATTAATAAGAATTCTGATTTCAAGTTCAAGTTCAAGTTCTTTAATAGTTGTCATACAGAAGTACAGAATACTTTCATACAAAATGCTTCTTACTGTTACGCTCCAGAGACTGTGCTAGACAAGATAGTATCAAATAACATAATAACATAATATAGCATGAATTTAGAAGAAGAAAATGAGGTCACAGTGTTCGGTATAGACATATGTACAATGTTCTGAGTTACCATATAATATACAATACACAATACTATGCAGTGTACTAATGTACAGTACTATCTAGTGCAAAGCAGAAATGGGATGAGGTACAATTTTAGGTACAATTTACAGTAAGGTGTACGAGTTGTAGTGCAATCCTTCATCCATAAATATAAAGTGTGGGGAGTGGGTGCTACAGTGTGTTTGTTTAAAGTGGGTGTGTGCTATAAGTGTGTGGAGTGGGTGCTACAGTGTGTTTGTTTAAAGTGAGTGTGTGCGTGTGGATGTGTGTGCTATGTGCGTTTGGTGGTTGTTGTTGTGTAGTGTTCATTCATTGTTCGTTTAGCAGCCTGATGGCCTGGGGATAGAAGCTTCTTCTGAGTCTTTCTGTGCTCGCCTTGAGACTCCTGTATCGCTTGCCTGACCGCAGCAGTTCAAAGAGGCAGTTGTTCGGGTGACTGGAGTCTTTAATGATTCTCTTAGCCTTGCCCTTGCAACGCTTGTAGTAAATGTTCTGGAGGGTGGGGAGCCCCCCTCCAATTGTGCGTTCGGCTGCACGTGTCACTCTTTGTAGTCTGCTTTGGTCTTGTGCAGTGCTATTCCCAAACCAGGAGGTGATGTTGCCGGTCAAGATGCTCTCTATTGTACATGAGTAGAAGTTCTTAAGGATCTTCTGGCTGACTTGGAACTTCCTTAGGCGCCTGAGGAAGTAGAGGCGTTGTCGTGCCTTCTTCACAACACTGTTAATGTGTGTGGTCCATGTCATGTTTCTATTCTTAAACTGTTCCCATTCCCACACACTCTGCATAACATGACCACAGTTGGAGAAATGTGACTAAGGAGTAAACCACATGTGTTACTGCGCTTAAGATCATACTATCATTAACAAAATCAGAGTATGGTGTTTACATGGCTTTGTGCCTTACATTTTTGCCTTAATCGCATTGCAATCAATTATGGTTGTGCTTGTAAATGTAGCCACAGTCTTCCATTTGATATCTCCAGGTCATCATTATGCAGAGCAAAATGTATTCTTTCTTTAGAAAATAAAAAGATCAGGTGACAAACAAGTGGCTGCAACCAGAGAAACATGGACGTAGATTTGATTGGTGGATAGTATTGGAGAGAGAGACACAACGACAAAGAGAAGAAGTGACAGAGAGAGAGATATCATAGAACAATGACAAATGGAGGAGAGAAGGCAGAGAGAGAGAGAGAGAGAGAGAGAAAAAAGTCCTACACACAAGTCTTCTCCAAGGCAGCCCCCAGTGGTTAACACCATTGGTATCATAGTTTAAATTGTATTATTTATTTATATATATATATATATATATATATATATATATATATATATATATATATATATATATATATATATATATATATATATATATATTTATTTATTTATTTATTTATTTATTTATTTATTTATTTATTTATTTATTTATTTATTTATTTATTTATATTATAATACTATGGTATTATTTAAGTACAAGGCGATACATGACTTCTACCATGGCAGTACCATGCAAAATTATTTACACAACGGCCAGTATCGTGGTAAAACTGAAATGACCGACAAACTATGATGGTACTGTTTTGCAAGGGACATCAAAAAAAAGGCCATGGCAGTGTGGTAGGGGAGACAGAGAAGAGGACAGGACAGGATCAGTGGCGTCGCGTGGGTAAAATAACAGGGGAAGCCAAAAAAAATTATTAAAAAAAAAATTATTAAATATTTTTATTAATATTTTTTTTAAGTCAAGCAGTCACCATGTACACTACAGTATGGCTCGGCGGCCAGTCAAACTTTCTTTTTATTTATTTAACAGATTGCAGAATGGGTACAATACAGTACGGCTCAATACACACAATTGTATAAGGGTTTGCAGACCAGAGAAAGATGTTTGTCTTGTTTACATCAGGGTCATTAATACTGCTGGAGCATTGGTTCATTTTTGGTCCGATTTTTCCTTGCACGATTTTGCGCGCCGCGTGGGAGCAAATTCGAGACACATATTCGGTTGCAAAAAGGTGTCCCACGGTCTCCTCTATGGCCGTGAATATTTTCACGCGGATCGGAATCACGGCGCGCCCGTGGGACACTTTTCCGTTTCGGCGAGTTTATTCCACGCTTTCTGTTTTCCTTTTCTAAGCATTTTCGGGGCTACATGTGAATAAGTAAAAGTTGCGGGACGCCCAGATGTTTCCTCGATAGAAAGCTCGCGTGGATCCCATAATAGGCTCACTTAATACAGCGTTTTTAAAATCACGCAACATTTTCAGGGTCGCGAGCCGACCTTTTCCCCTCGTTTTCGATGATGGAAGTGATTTAGGAAAAGCTTCGGCACGCCGAGAGGTCCCCGTGGTTTTAATATCATATAGCAGAGGGGAAAATATGCTGAGTGTTTTCCTCACAGCCCCGTTTTAAACTTTTAGGGTGTGGCAGTCAGCTCGAATCTGATTGGCTAGGATCGGATTTGGACTCTATAATGCTGGAAGCCTGGAGAAAGAGACCTACCCCCTGCCTCTCTCCTATACTAGCATCAGTGAGCACAGTGAGTCTGACAGTGTGTTAGAGGAGTGAGAAGGAGAAGAGGGAGACATTTAAAAAAAAAAATTATAACACAGATGCACAGATGAAAAAGAATGTAAACTATATTACTACTATATATTTTTTTTCTTCATATTTCATATTTGATATTAATTCATATTTTAATATTAGGGAGGCATGGCTTCCGTTGGCTTCCATAAGGATTCGCCACTGGACAGGATATGGGTATGGGGGGACAGAGTGGTTCTTCAAATGGACCAGAAAGCAAATAACAACCTCTTCTCATACTGTAATATACTGTACTTCGCTACTTCACACAGTTTATTTTAGCTTGTGTGTAATTGGATCGTTTCAAGTTTCAAATACTAATCTCCTAGTGTTAGACGGAGACTGGGTTCTGCTGGGAACTGGAAGGCACCCTGCTGCTATGAAAAGAGGGCCAGGAACAAGTCTTAATTTAATAGAACGTGTTAGACGAGAGAGAATAGATCCGAGGGAGGGGACTGGGATGCCTACACTGTAAGAAAAAAAGCTGCAAGAAAACGGTAAATATCTGGCATTAATGGTTGCCAAATACTGTCAAATTACAGTAAAAATCAAATACATTTACAGAGTACAACCTTTATTTAATGGTTAATATTTTGATAAAAGGTAATTTACTGTATTTTTATGGCATTTACACTTAAAGTAGAAAAACAAAAATAATCTGTAAAATAATACAGTGCAACTTTTATTTTTTACAGTGTATGCCTGCAGTAGGCCTCTCACTCTGTCTCTGTGACACGAGGATATTCATTATATAGTGTAACACAACCCTTCGGTCCTTATCTCCATCTGCTAATGCTGAACGTTGGTCATACTCACAGTGGGACAAATGGCACCCAAGGGAAATTCTACCGCAGCGCTTTTAACTCGACAAGGTAGAGGCTGACCCCCAATAATGAATAAAAGTGGCGATTGGCGCTCTAATGGGAGATATAGACTGTTTTGATATTGATAGACATTGAACAAGCAAAGGGACTTTCAACTAGAATTCTTTTCTCCTTTTACATTTAGTAATTTAGCCCACGCTTTTATCCAAAGTGACTTGTTCTGTACAACAGGTCAGCAGAAAGGGTACAACTCTTTCAGTTGAATAACAATGTTCATCAAACAGTGCATAGTAGTAAAGACATAATTAAACACAGAGCCTAGTATAATCTGATAGAAGCTAAGTGCTAAACTCATATCAAACCACAGAGCAGGATATAGTCTGATAGAAGCTAAGTGCTAACCTCATATCAAACCACAGAGCAGAGTATAGTCTGATAAAAAGCTAAGTGCTAAACTCATATCAAACCACAGAGCAGAGTATAGTCTAATAGAAGGTAAGTGCTAAACTCATATGGACACCTTCCCATAGTTAAACTTATTTGAGAAGTGATTCATCTATCTTGACAGACACTTTAACCTCTTAACAGTACTGCACATTTAGCATAAAACGCCTGTCGATTGCATACTGAAAGTAAATTGGACACTATTCTGAAACCATTTGTAGCAGATGCAAATTTGATATGCAAAAGATATATCTGGAAGGAGAGAGAGAGAGAGAGAGAGAGAGAGAGAGAGAGAGAGAGAGAGAGAGAGAGAGAGAGAGAGAGAGAGAGAGAGAGAGAGAGAGAGAGAGAGAGAGAGAGAGAGAGAGAGCTGTTTTGGGCTGGGCTCCGCCCATAAGCGCTTTGAGTGACAGTCACCCACAGTCTGCGACTGCAGAGAGATAGAGGAGGGGGATACTAATTAATTTCGCCGCGGGGGGGCATAATCCCACGGGACAATGCATTGGTAACTTGTTTCAAATGACAATATATACCCCTGTGAATATTATTGTGCGGATCGGAATACGGGCGCGTGCATGGGAGCGTGCGCAACGATATTTTGACAGTGATATGCAGTGGAGAAGCTCCATCCCCGCGCACACACACATTTACACACACACTCCCGTGACTCCCACGGGGTTGTGTGTAAATGCTTGTGTCCCTCTCTCTCTCTCCCTCTCTATTTCTCTCTCTCCCTCTCTCTCTATCTCTCTCTTTCACTCGCTCATTCTCTGCTGTCTCTGTCGCACCCGCGCACGTCAACCCGTTTGAGGAAGTAATTCCACTCACTCTGTTGTTGATCGAATTGTTGATTGTGGGCGGTGACTACAACCAGTGCCTTACTCACGTCAGCAAAACAGTCAAATTAGAATGGCTTAGTTGAGTGAGGGAGGATCTCGTGAACTCGAGACTAGACTGATGAGCCAAAATGAGAATTAGAGACACAGACCCCATTGATATAAACCGCCATTGCTAGGAAACAATGCTAAACACTGGAAAAGGCCATTTATAAGACACAGGACCTAAAAGGTAAACTGAATTATTTTGCAAACAGATGCCTGCAGATCTATCTACTCTAGTTATTCTCTAGATCTATCTATAGTTATTAGCTGAAATCACTGGTGGGGCCATAGCCTGAAGTCTTACCTAGAACATGTCCAAAGTTGCTAACATCACAAAAAATTGTGAGATATCTTGTCACATGCAGTACATCACCCCCACCCTTTTTCGCCCCCTTCTCACACAACAACAGGTCAGCGCAACAACAGATTAGCGCAACAACAGATTAGCGCAACAACATTTTAGCGCACTCCTCGAGACAGGCGCACGTTCATTTGGTACGGTACGCTTTTACCGCTTTTTCATTGGCTACACAAACGGTAAATCATTTGCAATGGTCGTTTGAGACAGTCACTTTTAGACTGAGGGACCCCAAGGAAGACTCCAATTACTAAACTACAACAGACTAAATCACCACCAAGAGGGAAGCGCTTTGAAGTTGGTGGCAGGAACCAAAGTGAGTGCTCGACTTAATTTGTCATATAATTTAACAGATTTGGCGAATGCAAGAGGGACAGAGAGAGAGAGACAGGACACTGGCCCGTTTGTGTGTGTGCGTGTGTGCGTGTGTGTGTGTGTATGAGGCATATAACTCTTTGATGTGAGGTACCGTAGGGAAGCGAGAGAGAGGGCAGACGTGTGTGTGTGAATGTATAGTATATGAAGCATTTTCATCGACTTGATTTAAATTCCCTGCAATTGTCCCATAATAAAAAAAATATTAATAAGTTAAAACAAATCAAAGAAATTACAAAAAAGGAAATCAAGCATTTGCATCACAGTACTTAATAATAAAAAGAAAATAATCCATAAAAGGTCCTGGTTCTGAGCAATATAGGGAAAATATCACTTGAGCACACTGGCAGTTAAGCCTTTACTTCTGGTGCATGTCATAATGTTTTGACACCGAGTGTGTCTTCGTCAGTGTCTCGCTGAGAGCCAGCCTGTCTCAAGGTGGCTGGTGTGCTGTGCAGTCCACACTTACGACAGCCTCAAATGCAGAGCGAATGAACACAGAGCGGCGGGATGCTTGGCACAACCACCACTGGAACGTTAGGCCAAATTATTAAACTTTTTGGGTAATCCACACTGCAGTCAGTGCGGTCAGTTGGCTGTGGGCCCGGCACTTATTTCCATGGCAACGTCATCAAACATTCCATGGCAGCCATTTTAAGGTGTAGATCCGAATGGGAAGGATTGCTCTATCAATCCTACAAATACAATACAATCCTACAAATACAATACAATCCTACTGTCAAGATTGGGGGGGGGGGGGGGGGGGATGTAGGACACACATGCAGACACACACAAAAAGGGGAATCTTAAAGTAACCACTGGAATTGCAGAGCGATGAGAGAGGGTGGGGGGAAAACAAAAGAATAAAATAAATACAAATAAAAGCTGTAGAAAAGACAAAACACCAGTATAAAATAACTGGGGGGGAAAAACAAAGTAACCACCACTGCCTAGCAGTTTAAAACAACAAAGAAACCAACAGCACTATAGACAGAGAACACCCTAGAATCCTGAGCTTGAGACACTCATTTACATTTTGTCATTTAGCTGAGGCTTTTATCCAAAGCGACATACAAGTTTTGTACAACAAGACAGCAGGAAGGGTACAACTCTATCAGCTGAGTAACAATGTTCACTCCTCTACTATTGAGGGAAAACATGAAATGGACAAGCATCCGAACACAGTCAACCAAGCCTACTTAAAGGCACTGCACACCAGACACCAATCAGGTGGCAATCAAGCCCACACACCTGCCATGCCGCATGGCAATCAACTGGTGTCTGGTGATTGACAGCTCACCAGAGAAAACCAAAAATGACTGGTGTCCGGTGATTGACAGCTCACCAGAGAAAACCCAAAATACATCCAAAGCACACTAGAATAAACTAAAACCAAACCCACATAAACCGTGATCCATCACACCTACAAATACAATACAATCCTACAAATACGATACAATCCTACAAATACAATACAATCCACACATACGATAAAATCTTACAAATACGATACAATCCTACAAATACAATACAATCCTACAAATACGATACAATCAAAACGTCATTGTGCATTTTTCTCAAGAATTCAATATCTTCCTAGTTTTTTTCATGAATTATTATCATTATATTATCAGAAGATCTAGTATAATGGTCTCAAAGCCTGCTGCCACTTCCCCGACAAATAGCCAGGCAGGTGGGGCTACATATGACATGGATTGGAGACGCATAGGAGGAAAGGATGACATAGAAATGAACAAAACTAGTTAGTTAGGTCAGAAACAACTTGTGTGCCCACCCACCGCCTAAGCTTCTGTCACTCATAATGGCCTCCCGCCCAGAAAGCACAGAACTTGGCATGCCTTCTTTCTGTCTAAGTCAAGGTCATGGATTCATTTTATATCCCACAGCTCTGTAGAACCGTTGTGAAGCTGTCTCCGTTGATGGACACGGTGGAAAATAGACAACGACAAACACAACAACTACAGTACATCTCCACACAGGTGGGGGGCAAAACAGTGTCAATGCTGAGATGCTTTGGGGTAATCCACTGCGGTTGGTGTGGTCAGGTGGCTGTGGGCCTAGAACAGTCTGATGAGCTCATAGCCCTGCAGGGCAGTCATGCACCCAGCCATGTAATGGAGGCCAGGGTCTGACAGGCCGGGATCAAACTCTATGATGGATGGTCTCTTCACAACATGCCCCGGGAGAGGAGAGGAGGGGAGAGGAGAGCAAGGGAGAGGAGAGGAGCGCAAGGGAGAGGAGAGGAGAGCAAGGGAGATGAGCGCAAGGGAGAGGAGAGGAGAGGAGAGGAGGGGAGAGCAAGGGAGAGGAGAGGAGCGCAAGGGAGAGGAGAGCAAGGGAGAGGAGAGCAAGGGAGATGAGAGCAAGGGAGAGGAGAGGAGCGCAAGGGAGAGGAGAGGAAAGGAGAGGAGCGCAAGGGAGAGGAGAGGAGCGCAAGGGAGAGGAGAGGAGCGCAAGGGAGAGGAGAGCAAGGGAGAGGAGAGGAGGGGAGAGGAAGGGAGCAGAGAGGAGAGCAAGGGAGAGGAGAGCAAGGGAGGGGAGAGGAGAGAGGGAGGAGAGGAGAGGAAGGTAGCGGAGAGGAGATCAAGGGAGAGGAGAGGAGAGAAAAGGAGAGGAGGGGAGAGGAGATGAGAGGAGAGCAAGGGAAGGGGGAGGAGAGGAGAGCAAGGGAGGGGAGAGGAGAGAGGGAGGAGAGGAGAGGAAAGTAGCGGAGAGGAGATCAAGGGAGAGGAGAGGAGAGAAAAGGAGAGGAGGGGAGAGGAGATGAGAGGAGAGCAAGGGAAGGGGGAGGAGAGGAGAGCAAGGGAGCGGATAGCTAGGGAAGGGGGAGGAGATGAGAGGACAGCAAGGGAGAGGAGATGAGAGGACAGCAAGGGAGAGGAGAGCAGAGCAAGGGAGGGGAGAGGAGAGGACAGCAAGGGAGAGGAGAGGACATCAAGGGAGATGGGAGGAGAGGAGAGGAGACAGACAACAGAGGAGCAGCAACCCTCCCCCCAATATTTTCTTGTGTATTCTGTATTGAGGCATGTGTATGTATAAAGCAACATCCTATTTTCTCTTGTGGCAGGGTAATACTTGTGGCAGGGTGGCGCAGTGGTTAGTGTTGTTGCCTCACAGCAAGATGGCCCTGCGCTCAAACCCCAGCAGGGCACCTTTCTGTGTGGACTTTGCATATTCTCTCCCAGTGTTTGCCTGGGTTTCCTCTGGTTACCTCCCACACCATAAAGTCGTGTATGCTCGGCACATACATTATAACTGTGCGTGATGAATACAGATATTCCGTTATTCTATTCTAATATGATACCTGCCACATTTATAGGAAATGAGACCAAATACCAGGCAGATGGTCTTGCAGCCCACTGATCTCTGCACACTTCACTTTATATATATATATATATATGTATTTTATTTATTGATTAATCCCCCACTGCACTGTTTTCGTTTCTTGTCTGTGTTGGTGTTTGTTTACTGTGAAAAAAGAAAGAATGCATACACTGTATTGCTGCAACAATTACCAATGTGTTTTACACAAATGGCTCAATAAAGGAATCTGAATCTGAATCTGAATCTGAGCTTTACAGGTGTCCAGGCATGTACTGAAGGGAAGTTAATTTGTTTGCACAATTGCTCAATTGCACAGCCCTGCTAAATATCCCATCCCACTGTAATGTTATTTTTATTCTAATTAGTGTATATACTTGACCACATCTTGCGTAGTTGTACAGCCCTGGCCTATTTCTATTTGTATTTTTACTTATAATTATACTATATTGTATTGTGCCACAGTCACAAACCTTTCACTCTGCTACCGTCTGGCAAACGGTACAGAACCAGCAACGGTTCAGGGAAAGCTTTTTCCCACAAGTCACAAGACTCCTGAACAAGGACAAGAACAGGAGATAGGTAGGAGATAGCTCTTGAACACACACACCATTTTATTTGATGTTACTACTGCTACCTATTGTTACCATTCTTCTATTCATTGACACAATAATTGCATTACCTGCAATGCCCCCTGTATTGTTGTGTAGACAATTTGACAAATAAAGAACTTGAACTTGAACTTGAACTTGAGATCATGTTTGGCGCGTGAGACTCGGCTGATGAGCTGACCTGTCAGAGGCTATGGGTCAGCAGCTCTGCTGAGTGTCACACATCGTCACTTCAACCACACGAAACAAGCATCTCTGTGAGGGCTGGGTAGGACTGCATGCTGCCCAACGAGGGGGCGTGCCGAACATTCTTCCTCACGCACCTGTGAGTGGTTGGCAATCAGCTCCTCGGGAGAGTATTAGTACTGCTGGTTGCCTTCCACTCCTTGCCAGGTCGTATCTGTACACTACCACCTATCGCCGTTTCCTGGAGTGGGTCATCGTCTTTGCTCTCTAGACTTCCACGGGAGGATCCCTATGTTCCCACTTCAGATGTCGTGCCATTCAACTTTGCTACCATCTACCGCCGCGTCTCTGGGGTGAGACGTTGTGCCGGCTACTTCCCTACTCCCTCTTCATGGACCTCGTTCCTGGGGTGAGACCGCTTCATCGCTCTCTAAACTTCCACGGGAGGATGCCGTGTTCTCACTCCATTCCCCTTGGACCCCCTGTTTGCTGCATTGCCCGTCGGCAGCGTTCTGGTCGGGAAGATGCCCGTGTTCTTGAAGATTCCTGTGTATCTTTTTGTTCGCCCTTTAAAGGCTCGGTGCCGCTATTTTTGTGTATTAATAAATCATGCCCTTGTTTTGGCTAACTCTGATTACCTGTCTGTGTCGTGCAATTGGGGTCGCATACAATCCTTAACAATCTCCATATCAACAGCTGTCCTTTTTGTCTGTCTTCTTAAGTGCAACAATATCTATTACTGTGACACGCCATTTTATTGGCTCATTTAATGTTCCGCTCTTTCTGTTGAGCGTTTTTACGAGACAGTTTACAGTGTTGAATGACGCGAAGCGTGGGAGAGAAAGACAGGGATTGACACGTTCATGGGACAAAGCTTATGAGACCGATTTGAAGTCACAACATCGAGAGTATACACGCGCCAGGGGTGTAGTGTGTGTGTGTGGTCATTCAATACTCACTGTCTACTCTTTTTAATCAGTCAGTAGGTGTGTCCCCCTCACACTTCCACAAATAGCACGACAACACTGGTACACAGTGTTTGTCCCTTAATATACCAGGACATCCCCAGAGTCCCTTCTAGACCCTTCAAGAACAGCGAGACTACGGCTCAGCTTCTTCCCCCAGGCCATCAGAACATTGAACACTGAACTCTCCACACACAAGTACACATGAGCACACACATACACACACACACACAACACAATGCTGCATTCGCTCACACACAAACGGTCACTTTAAATAAAATGGAAAGGACACTTTAAAAGAACGAGGAAAATAAAGGTCACTTTAAGGAAATAATTGATGTGGTTCTTGTATAGTATAGAAATAGCAAGTATAGCATAAGGATATAGACAAAAACTGTATATTGTATAGTAGTGTACATAGGACCCAGTGCCTTAAGTGCCTTAGCTAACATTGTATTGCACTATCTAAGGACTATTTTATCATGCCTATTTTATGTCTATTTTATTACCTGTTTATTATGTCTATTTTATTATTTAGTATTATTGCACAATCAAAGTGGGCATGGCCACCCGCATTTCACTGCATGCCCTGGTATGTATGTGACAAATGAACCTCTTATTCTAATTCTACGCTCCAACTCTAATGACGGACGGCCTCATCTGGCCCCAAGACTGTATTGAGGCAACTCCATGGCTTGTGTGGTCGGATGCCCACATTACCAGCTACACACGCTACTGTATATATGATCTAACATACGGTTCTATACGTAGTTGTGTGTACTGTGTGTGTGTGTGTGATCTAAAGCCACGGGCTAAACAGCTGTAGCTTGCTAAAAATAAAAGCGCATGCAGTAACCTCACCAGTATGGAACGGATGGAGAGAGGATGGAGAGGAAGCTGCAGTATGGTCTGTGATGGAGGGGGAGGGTCTGAGTGTGTGCGTGTGTGCACCTGCATATTGTGTGTGTGTGTGTGTGTGTGTTATATGTGCAGTACATTGTACAATCATTTATATAACAGCAGATGCCTAATGTGGTGTGTGTGTATGTGTGTGTGGGTGTGGGTGGGTGCCCGGCCCGCACAGTGAAATTGTACAATCATTCAGATATAACAGGCCAGTCCAGATGCATTGTGTTTTTTTATTGTGAGAGGGCTATTATCGTCACGGCGACAGCTGAAAAGGGCCCCTGGGCTTATCTGAAGATAAATGGCCTTCCTGGGAGTTATTTTTTCCATTTTACCCGGGTCAACCTCAGCTATTCCCCCCCAATCACACACACACACACACACACACACACACACACACACACACACACACGCGCACACGCACGCACACACACACACACACACACACACACACACACACACACACACACACACACACACACACACACACACACACACACACACACACACACACACACACACACACACACACACACACACACACACACACACACAATACCACCACCCCCCTGTGAAATAGCCTTATCACTCTGATGTCCTCTGCGTTCACTGGTATGTATCTCCATTGGAAGATTAAGTTCACAGAGGGCCGAATATGTCCCTATCCCTCCAGCTTGCCGCACAGAGATTTATATCGGTATTATTAACCCGATGTCGACAGTGTCATGTGTCGCATGTGAAATCTGAGGATCTGTTTTTTTCTCTCTCGCAGGATGTTGTTGGTTCGTGTGTGTGTGTATGTCTGAGTGTGTGTGTGTGTGTGTCTGTGCATGTGTGGCTATCAGACATGTACAGCATCCTGCATCCTAGCTCCAACATGGTGTGTGTGCATGTGCATGCATTTGTGTGTGTATGTGTGTGTTTGTGTGTTCATGTGTGCACGTTTGTTTATGTATATTTGTGTTTGTGTGTGTGTGTTTATGTATATTTGTGTTTGTGTGTGTGTGTGTGTGTGTGTGTGTGTGTGCATTCATGTGTGCGCATTCGCGCCAGTGAGTGCTCTCATACGTGTGCCTGTATGTCTCGGTCATGGGTAGAACACGCAAGGTGTCATGTTACACAGAGCGAAGGCATTAGCTGCCGATGTCACGATGGAGCCCGCCTGACAGCGAGAGGCAACCACAGGCGGAATGGAGATGATGGATGACCCCCCGATCACCTGCCTGGCAGACGCTGCTACACGTGTGGCCTAGGGATGACCCCACTGTTGGTGGATTGGACGCCTGCTTTTCCCCCAAGCCATCAGACTCGTCAACAGAGCCCATTGATGCCCCTCCCCTCCCCCAGACTGCGCTGCTGATAAAACCGTATTGTACATTGCATTTTACACACTGCTAAAAGATTGCACATGGCTCATCACACAACTCGTTTTTGAGGGGCTCCTAGACACAATATAATGTATGCACATACAAGACAAATTTATAAATAAATAAAAGCACAACCCGCATGCCACCAGGGAACGAACGGAAGGAACAACCCTCGTTACTGCTTCCAGAATCACGGGGTCAAGAGCAACCCCAACCCCGTGGCAAGGCCGTAGCAGCGGAGCGCAAAGGAAGACCCAGACCCACTGAAGGGACTGGATCCCCTGGAAAAAGAGGGCCCGGAGAGGTCAATGACGCCAGGCATCAAGACCCCACCAGGCGGTCACTTAGTGACACCGCCCCACACATCGGCAGCGTATTCGGATAGAGCCCCTCCAAGAGCGGGCCCTTACCCCCCAATAGTACACCGCCTGGCACACTGACCCTGCAGAACAGGCAGTCAGCATGGCCGTAAGCACTCAAAAAGTTCAACCAACGGAAGCAGGCAGCGCACCGGGGAAACCAGGCAGCAGGCTGTAGACCTGAGCCTGGAGCACTGCGGACGAGACAGGCGCCAAAGGAGTCAACTGAAAACAGCCCCCCCGGCGGAAGGGCCGTATGCTGGCGTTGTTGAGCACCATGACAAAGCCTCCATTAAAAAAAAAACACCCAGAGGGGTCGAGGCAGAGAAGGCTGACACGATTGGCAGATGTCATGAACGTGCAGGGGCACACTCAACCGGGTAACCCGGGAGTTGACTCTGCTCCAACACACCAGGGAATCAACCACCCTCTCGGTACACAGACGGTGGTTGTTCCTATAACCCCTCAAGAAAAAACTCCAAAACACACCTGCGGGTATACACTGGCTATACCGCAGTACAAGTGTTTCAGTTTCCAAAAAAGGGTTATTCCAGGCCTACGGGTCGACGAAACATTACTTCGGACCGGGCCCGGCGGCTCGGGAAGCACACAGGGTTACCAGAGGAGGTCCAAAAGACCACCCCAACAGCCCCCTCTTCGCCACGCGTGAGAGAGGAACGAAAAGAATGGAGAACCAGCCCTAAGCTCACTGCACTTGGTATTCCCAGGCGGTCTCCCAACCAAGTACTAACCAGGACCGAACCTGCTTAGCTTCCGAGATCGGACGAGATCGGGCGTGTACAGGTTGGTATGGCCGTAAGCCATTACGATAGTGCAGAGTACAACATGTACCCAACAAAGGGTCTCCATAACGCCTAACCCTGTGACACCCGGGCCGACCCGACATTTTTCCCCCCGAAAAAAGCACAAGTCCCTCAGGGTACCAGAACAGCAGATCTGCATCCCCGGCGGACAACGGGTTAACTGACCTGGACCAGCGCGACCAGACCAGTCCCGTGCCATAACCACGCCGACATGCCCACTCCAGAAGAGGGGGTAGGTATGCGTGTCGATCTAAAACTTGAAAAGAGGGCGCCACCCAGACGGTCCTATTTGTACCGCGCTCAGTGGCCCACCCCAAGGGCGTGAGACCCCTCTACCTATGTTCTGATCTATTCCGTTAACATCCCCCAGATATGAACGAGAATTCATCGAGACAACCTAGTAAACTGGCGCTCGGAAGAGACAAAACTCCATCCCAGTTGCCCTATAAAAACGCTCTTTTAATAACGAGCAACCAAGGCGCACTTAGCCCCTGCGTGATTCTTAACAGAAACACCCCGAGCCAGCACTATGTATGCGTCGAGACCCAAACACATCAATGGATAGTCTAGCAAGACACCAAACATTGTTCCTCCAAGTCGCCTGGGAGAACGACACGGAGCCGTTGTGCTTCATGTTCCTTCCTCTTTTTATTTAAAAAAGAAAGAAACACAGACTGACATGAATCCCACGTGACGCAGCTGAGGGTAAAAATTGTTTACATTTTTACATCCCGCCACCCTCACCACAGGGAGGAGACGGAAATCCCCAGAGAGACTTCCCACGCGAGCTGTATAGATTGAAAAGAATATATATTGCAACATTGAGCCATGTAACACTTGGGTTAGGGCTCTCCGAGGAGGAGGCACTGAACCAATACACACTCAATAATCGAATTGAATCGAATACACACACAATAGAGCAGAACTCCTTTTTTTGAAGTTCTACTCACCTTGACAATCTGAGGAGGAGGCTCAGAACTCTGAGGAGGCTCCCTCACTGGGAAGGAGAGTCCAAACTCACAGAAGGCACTTCTCTCTGAGGAGGAGCTTCGTGAGGAGGATCTCTGACAACTCCCTGAAACAGATCCATAACATGGACCCGAACAACCCACGGAAGTCTTACCACTAGAGACGCGCTCAGTGACGTACTCTATGGTGGGGGAATTTCCGCGGTGCACACGTCCAATCTTCCAGGGCGTGGGACCAGGAAACTCCCCCCCCCCTCTTACCCTGTAACGTGCTGAACAGCAACGTGACAGGAACCTTGCAGGGCAGGTGGTTTTAACCCCTGACCAACAGAAAAAGGGGAGGAAAGGATTACCAGTTCACCCCTTTACGACCCCTCACCCATGATACGATGTAATGACAAGAAGAGCATGACACAGTCATAGCCTGCTACATGAAGCATCGAACAGCCTCACATAGCTCATGTGATAACCTGCTACCTGAGTTTTACTAAGGAAAAACACAGAACAGAGAGGGCCCCTTTTAAGAGCCCCGGTCCAGACTTACACATGTGCTTCTGTGGGCCAAACCTAACCCAGTTGTAGATCACAAAGACACACACAACCCTTCATCACAACAAAAAATGGCACAGTACACTCCTACTACAGAGGAACGCTGTTTTTCATAACGAGAGAAGACAGAATTCTCGATTATGTATTGGCCACAGGCCTTGCTAAGCACACATGATAAGTGACCAAACAATCTTTTCTTTAGGAAAAAATTGTTTATCAAGCGGAAAGCACAACCCCAGCAATTAAGCTGAGGGTTACATCGTATCCCCACAAACACAGTGACACAATATATTGTAACCAAACATGTCTGAGAGACGGGGGGGGGGAAGCCCCAGGGAAACCGGGGGGACACCCCTCTTATCTTACCCTTGATACGATCAAGGCGAACAGGCACCTCTGTTAATGTGTGAACATACTGTTCATTGTCATCACAGGCTGAGAAAAGATTCATTCCTCAATCACATGTCACTAAGCATAGCTTTACAGGTTTAATTAACCCTCTTAGTTGTGAGTTCACCCACGGTACAAGTACAACGTTACATGAACACATGTTCTCATCACAACCAAACCAGTTCATTTTTACACACGTAAAAAAACAACGCAGATTCACTACAGAGAGAAGCTATACCAGTGACAAGACAATTCACACACAACACGCGTCGTATCCTCAATGTATTGCAGCAACACATGTTTTGGAAACATCGTTATTACAAAACATTTAGAAGGGAAGAAAAGAAGAAGTGTTTAAAGTCCGGTATTTTTTTTCCGGTAACTATAACCATAGTTATATGAGTATAGCAAGCGCTCTGCACTCTAGTGGAACCACAGCCCTTTATCAATCTAATACTGAATAATTTTCTCCACATGTACACAACCATCCGCCTGGCCACACCCACATCCGCTCCTCAACATAAGCGGGGTCGTGGTCATACTAACAGCTCCTTCCCAAATCTTTCACCACCAAAGGCGAAGACCACGGGGTCCTCAGTGAGTCAGTGCAGAGCGCTCGCTATACTCATATAACTATGGTTATAGGATAACCGTATGTTATATTATCGTATAGCTTACGCTCTGCACTCTAGTGGAACACAGGAGCTGAGCAGAGCAGAAGCTTGACAAATGTACCCGCTGAGGCCCCCCACAACCATCAGAACCAGGGAGGACCCGAGCCCCCGGACCCCCCTAGAGGGGGACGGGAGGGAATCGGATCCGACTGTGCGAAGAGGGTTTAGCAACTCAACGCACAGGGTGAGCAGATCGTGGGACTTACCTTCTCACAGAAGGACCCGCGACCACTCAGGCGCGCATCCCACATGCCACTAGGGAACGAACGGGAAGGGAAAAAAAACAGTTACAGCCCCTAACATCACGGGGTCAATGGTCAAGAACCCAACCCCGTGGCAAGGCCATAGCAGCGGAGCGCGGAGGAGGACCCAGCCCCAGGAACAGCCTGAGGGCCAGGACCCCCCGGAAAGGGGGCCTGGTGAGGCCAACGATGCCGTATCATCGAGACCCCACCAGACGGTCACTAGTGACACCACCCCCCACATCGCCAACGTATCGGACAGGGCCCAATCCAAGAGCAGGCCCTTACCCCCTACAGCAGTGGTCACCAACCCGTCGATCTTGATCGACTGGTCGATCTTTGAGACTGTCCCTGTAGATCTTTCCATGAAAATTAATTTTTTTTTTTTTTTTTTTTTTTTTATAGATCTTACCCTGAGAGTCCACATTACAGTTCTACCTCTGTTTTGATGTGAAAAGTGATGCTGCACTTAGCACTGACTGAGAAAGTACACATACAGTTCTACTTTTGTTTTGATGTGAAAATGATGCTGCACTTAGCACTGACTGCACTTAGCACTGACTGCACTTAGCACTGACTGAGAAAGTACACATTACAGTTCTACTTTTGTTTTGATGTGAAAAGTGATGCTGCACTTAGCACTGACTGAGAAAGTACACATTACAGTTCTACTTTATAAAATGCTAATTGTAAATATGTTTGTCAATGTTAATAATATGAGAAAGTCCACATTACAGTTCTACTTTTGTTCTGATGTGAAAAGTGATGCTGCACTTAGCACTGACTGCACTTAGCACTGACTGCACTTAGCACTGACTGAGAAAGTACACATTACAGTTCTACTTTATAAAATGCTAATTGTAAATATGTTTGTCAATGTTAATAATATGAGAAAGTCCACATTACAGTTCTACTTTTGTTTTGATGTGAAAAGTTATGCTGCATAAGATGACTGCACTTAGCACTGACTGAGAAAGTACATAATAGTTCTACTTTGACGTTTTAATGTTGGACCAAAGCATTGCATGTAATTAGAATACAGGCAAATAAAAGTCATTTAGTTTAAAGTACAATCTTGGCTGTCTTTTTCTCTCAACGCTTCAATAGGTGGATCTTGCCTTCACCAAAAAAAAAAAAGTGATCTTGGGCTTAAAAAGGTTGGTGACCACTGCCCTACAGCATGCCGCCCTGAAGCACTCTACAGAGGCTACACCCCCACAACACTGTGGGGCCAGTCGGCGCACCGGGGAGACAACCCCAAGAGGTTGATCCCTCAATCCTAGCAACAGGCCAATAGCATAACTTGACCTGTGCCCGGAGCACTGCAGACTAGACAGGCGCCTAAGGGGTCTACTGTGAACAGCACCCCGGCGGAACGGGCGTTCGGTATGCTGTGCACCATGTCGCAGCCTCCACAAAACCCGACCCCCTAGAGAGGTCGAGGTAGAGAAGGCTGACACGATTGGCAGACGACATGAAAAGTGCGGGAGCACACTCGCAGGCAGACAGGGTCAAGCCCGGCCTAAACCCAAGAGTCGACTCTGCTACCAACACACCGGGGAATCAACCACCCCCCTATGTTTAGTTTAACAGGAGGCGGTTGTTCCCTTAACCCCCCCAAGAAAAAAACTCCGAAACACAACTGCGCGTATACACCGGCTATACAGGCAGTACAAGTGTTTCAGTTTTCAAGAAGGGGTTAACCCAGGCCAACAGGTCGACGAGAATGAGTCCAGACCTAGGCCCGGTGAACCGGGACGTACACAGGGATGCCAGAGGGGTACAATAGAACCACCTCAACAGCCCCCTCCCAGCCCCACCGAGCAGGGGAAGGGAGGGGTGAAAAATAATGGAGAAGGACCAGGCCCCTTAGCACAGCGCAAGGTACAACACAATATGGACCAAGCAACTGCGAAGGATAACTCGTAGTGACGTACCCACGACACACACCTCCATAACATCAATCCCTGCGACGCCCGGGCCAACCCGGAATTTTCCCCCGAAAAAGCACAAAGTCCTTCAGGGCACCAGAACAACAGATCTGCGCCCCGGCGGACAAGGGGTTAACTGACCTGGTCTGGCGCGACCAGAACCAGTCCCTTGTCCTAGTCACGCCGCTATCCCCAGTCCTAAGAGGGGGGTAGGTACGCGTGTCGATCTAAAACATCACAGAGGGCGCCACCAAGACGGTCAGAACATGAACGCACCGTGCCCGGTGGCCCACCCCATGGGCGTGAGACCCCTCCGCCAATGTTTCGATCTACTCCGTCATCTCCCCCCAGAGATGAGCGAGAGTCCGTCGAGACTAACCTAGTACACTGGCGCTCGGAAGAGATAAAATCTCCATCCCAGTCGCTCTATAAAAAAAGCCTTTTTATAATGAGCAACCAAGGCGCGCCAGCCCATGCGTGGTTCCACACTGAAAACACCCAGGGCCAGCGCCATGTACATGTCGAGACCCAAAACACATCAATGGTAATTCTAACAAGAAACCAGATAACGTTCCCTCCACGCCGCCTGGGACGAGCGGCAGGAAGCTGGCCAAAAGACACAAATATGGGTTGCATATGACGTGCCTGAGGGAAAAAACCCTGTCAACACTGCTCTGTATAAAAGAGAGGAGACAGGGAACCCCCAGAGAGACCTCCCACATGAGTAATAATTGAAAAGATATATGTAAACATTGAGACACGTGACCAAAAGCTCAACACATATGCAATAGAGAGCAGAGCAGAAAACAACAGTTTCCAACATAACTCAATCTTGACAAGCGGTCCACAACATGGAGATTACCTGTCCCTGTGTCACGTAGGCCTCCATTGCTGGGAAGAATGGGCAGACAACGCCCGTCTCTCTCACAGGACGACGTTGCCAGAGATGACCTATCATGTCATCAGGAACATGGAGACGAGGCAAGAGAACTCTCGTCCGGCTCCAGCACAACATCAAAGCCAGGCCGTTCGCCCCTGCTGCTCGCCGCCTTACGACGAGAGCGAGCTGAGGCGAAGAGTCTGCGTCGCAAATCTGCTGCCACCAGAGGAGCTGTCGTCCTATCGGCCGACTGTCCACTGGTGGGGGAACCAGGGCCGGAACCAGGCCATCTCACGGGAGATGGAGGCTCAACGGCCCCTCGGCGAGGCAAACTCACCACCGGGCGCCACCCAGGCGTATCTGGCTGCCACGACCGCGGAGCCAGAGACGCCCCATGATGCACGGAGGACGTGGCGATGGTGAAGCGCTGGTGAAGGGTGACGTTGCGAGTGTCCAAACCCTCCGAAGGTGCAAACATTATTTCTTAGCTTTTCTCGTAAAATTGCGAGAGAGAGAAAAAAAAACATGATACAATGTCCACGTAGCTCCTTTCCAACAACTATTTCGGCACTAAACTCAAAGTGGTGTATACAGTCACTTCTACGGTGGTGAAAATAGGGAAGGAGCTGTTAGTATGGCCACGACCCCGCTTATGTAGAGGAGCGGATGTGGGTGTGGCCAGGCGGATGGGTGTGTACATGTGGAGAAAATTATTCAGTATTAGATTGATAAAGGGATGTGGTTCCACTAGAACAAGCTATACGATAATATAACCTTGACACACAGGATACAGCAGGCTTGGGGGATGAAAACCTTGACACACAGGCCCCAGAAGGCTTGGAGGATGATACCCTTGACGCTAGACACACTAGGCTACAGAGCATATGTTGCTTTTGGATGGAAAAACGTAGTGTCTCCAAAAAGCAAGAAAGACATCTTGATCTTCAGATTGATAACCATGTATTTTCGAATGTACAATTGGCTTCTAAGAGTTGCACATACCCTGGGGTCATGACCCTTCCTCTGCATATGCACATTAAATTAAATTAAATAAATGTTACATTGTTACATCATCACATGTCCTCCTCACAAAAGAACACTAGGTGAGTTACATCATCACTTGTCCTCCTCACAGCAAAACAATAGGTGAGTTACATCATCACATGTCCTCCTCACAGCAGAACAATAGGTGAGTTACATCATCACATGTCCTCCTCACAGCAGAACAATAGGTGAGTTACATCATCACATGTCCTCCTCACAACAGAATATTATGTGAGTTACATCATCACATGTCCTCCTCACAACAGAACACTAGGATTGACGTTGAACATCGCTGACGTGTTCTGCAAAGACTTCTCTAGGATGTGCATATGTCTTTTTGTGTAAACGCCAAATAGTGGCTTGAGGCTGGATATCTAGGGAGAATGAAAGGTCTGGGTTTATTATGTGAGCGGTGTGTCCTCGATTGGCAGTGTTCTCAGAGCTGTCTTCTTGGATCAGCTTAGATGATGTGATGGTGTGCAGTGATGAAGAGTAACTCTGTCCCAACTCACTGTCTCATATCAGCCCTATTGGTCACGGTGACTGAAGCATCAGACATGAGCCCATGCCTCTGCATCCTGACTGTCACTCACACACAGGAATTGTGTTTTGTGTACTGTATAGTGTATGCCGATGGTATTATTTTGTATATGGTGTTGGTTTTACCTGAAGCCCCATCTATTTCCTATCTGGGAAAATAAAGTAGCCAACTGAACCGAACTGAATTGAATGTGTGCATGTATGTATGTATGTATGTATGTATGTATGTATGTATGTATGTATGTATGTATGTATGTATGTATGTATGTATGTATGTATGTATGTATGTATGTATGTATGTATGTATGTATGTATGTATGTATGTATGTATGTATGTATGTATGTATGTATGTATGTATATATGTATGTATGTATGTATGTATGTATGTATGTATGTATGTATGTATGTATGTATGTATGTATGTATGTATGTATGTATGTATGTATTTATTTTGTATTTGTGTTTTCTATTCCTACAACGACTTCTGCTACAACACAAGAACGTGCCACCTACAGAAGTTCTCCGATGACTCCTCCATCGTCAGCTACATCGTGGATAACGATGAGGCTGAGTACAGGGCTCTGGTGGAGAGCTTCGTAGGGTGGTCCGACAGTAACCACCTCAAACTCAATGTCAGCAAGACAAAGGAGCTGGTGGTGGACTACCGGAGAGGCAGGGAGGGTCCCCCTTCTCCCATAATCATCGGATGGGAGGAGGTAGAGATGGTGGAGTCCTACAAGTTCCTTGGAGTACAAAAGGAACCACACTGAGGCCCTCTACAGGAAAGGACAGAGCAGGCTGTTCTTCCTGAGGAGACTCAGGTTGTTCGACGTGTGCAACCAAATGCTGCTATCTTTCTACCAGTCGGTTGTAGCCAGCGTCCTCTTTTTCGAGGGACTCCAGCAAGCTGAACAAGCTGGTGAAGAAGGCTAGCTCCATAGTGGGTGGTGAGCTGGCTAATCTAGAGGTGGTGGCTGAGAGGAGGATGAGGAAAAAGCTAGAAGCCATCCTGGAGAACCCCTCCCACCCCCTCTATGAGGAGCTAGCCAGAATGAAGAGCACGTTCAGCCAAAGACTCACCTCCCCTGACACACCACAAACCGCCTGAGCTGGTCCTTTATACCGGCAGCCATCAGGCTCTTCAACCAAGGGCTCGGACGGTCGGCTCTGCTGCCAGGAGAACTAACGGCGTCAGAACTCAAGAACAACTAGAGAGATGACTCCTATTCACCCTATTCTCACCACGTGCACTCATATCCATCCACCCATTCACCCGTATATCATTGGCATACTCCTTCACACATTATCTGTTATATACTGTGTATATATATGCATATTGTTTATACTGTCCATGGTGTTAATTCTGTTCATACCACTATAGTGGCTTCAGTACTCATATATTTATTTATTTGCTCATATTTATTTATATACAGTCAGTCTCTGTCCTGCTATAATACTACACTGTTAATATGTCCACACAGCTCATAGTCTTCATATTGTTCATACTGTACATACTGCACCTCTCACTTTACTGCTGTTGCTACTTGTGGTGCCGCCACTTTACTGCTGTTACCACTTTGGTGCCGCCACTGCTGCTACTGTTGTTGCTACCTACTTACGTTGTACTATCTTGTATTTTGTACTTTTTATATTGTATCTTATAGTATATTATCGGACTGTGAAGCTCTGTATCACCCCCCCCCCCCCCCCCCCCCATGCTGCTTTGACACCTGAATTTCCCCAAGGGGATTAATAAAGGGCCCCTCCCCCTGCCGAAACAGCGTACAACTAGTAATATATGCTATATTTATGTATTTATGTACAACTTGGATGAGAGGAGGATGAAGCAGCGCTATCCTTCATCCTTGCGAAAAGAGAAGGGAAAAAAATCACATGAGAGTGAACATCAAGCAGGTAAACTTGCTTTCTCTCCTCTCCCAAGTTTAATGTTGAGGCTTTGGTCAGCAAATAAAGAGTAATGCTTGCAGTTGCTAGCTGGCAAAAGGTCAGTCGTCCCTACGAACACAATTGGCCGTGTTCACGGGTGGGAAGCCGATGGGGTATGAGTCCTGATCATTGCTTTAGCGACTCCTACTGGTCGGTTTGCTCAGTGAGGAGGGAATCCGAGAGAAAAAGCGTGAACCTCCGCGCACACGCTACACTCTATGTATCTGTGTAGTTCGATACATTTAAGAAATTATTCAAATATAAGGTGATACATAAATATAAAACCTTATTATTATCCTAATTATATTTTATTATAACATAACTGTATTCAAATCGTGACAAAAAAATATATAAAAAAACACATACATAAATGTGTATACGTTTTGTATATAAAACTATGAAACTTTTTTAACCTTTTGTTTTTGCTAAATTATATAGCCTACTGAGTTATGTTTTTTTGTAAATAATGTAATGTAAAAAGGGGGGGGCAATTATAAGCCTCGGCTTCAGTCTACACCTTTTCGGTCATTTTCTTTCTTTTATAAATGTTCTACTACTATACATTGCTTTGTAAAAGAAGACCGAAATAAAATTATTCATTCATTTCACACCCAGTGAAACTCCTAGCTGCCGGGTGAAAAGAAGCGGCTTGTGACTCCACGTGTATCAGCGTAGGCACATGGTGGTCTACACCCTCCCCGGGCAGCACGATGACCAGGTAGGGAATCGGCAATATCGGGGCGATGGGAGAAAAGCATCTCTTGGTCTGTGTCTTGCTAGCTGTGAGTGATCAGAGCTGGTTCTTGTGTGTTAGTCAAAAGTCGGACTAACACACACACACAGTACACAGTACTAACACAGACCCAGTACAGCCAGTACTAACAGAGACACAGTACTAACAGACCCAGTACACAGTACTAACACAGACCCAGTACAGCCAGTACTAACAGACCCAGTACACAGTACTAACAGACCCAGTACACAGTACTAACACAGACCCAGTACAGCCAGTACTAACAGACCCAGTACACAGTACTAACACAGACCCAGTACACAGTACTAGCACAGACCCAGTACAGCCAGTACTAACAGAGACACAGTACACAGTACTAACACAGACACAGTACACAGTACTAACACAGACACAGTACACAGTACTAACAGAGACACAGTACACAGTACTAACACAGACACAGTACACAGTACTAACACAGACACAGTACACAGTACTAACACAGACACAGTACACAGTACTAACAGAGACACAGTACACAGTACTAACACAGACACAGTACACAGTACTAACACAGACACAGTACACAGTACTAACACAGACACAGTACACAGTACTAACACAGACACAGTACACAGTACTAACAGAGACACAGTACACAGTACTAACACAGACACAGTACTAACACAGACACAGTACACAGTACTAACACAGACACAGTACACAGTACTAACACAGACACAGTACACAGTACTAACAGAGACACAGTACTAACACAGACCCAGTACACAGTACTAACAGAGACACAGTACTAACAGACCCAGTACACAGTACTAACAGACCCAGTACACAGTACTAACACAGACCCAGTACTAACAGACCCAGTACAATCAGTACTAACAGTGTTATGGTTTGTATGCAACCCCAACAGCACGACACAGACAGTTAATCAGAGTTAGCCAAAACAAGGGCGTATTTATTTGAACAACAGACATTTGCAACACTAGGGGCGGCTGGGTGGCGCAGCGGAGATTGCGCTCGTCACCAATGCGAGAGACTCCGGTCTCGAATCCGGGTGTCAGCATTGCCTCCGGCTTGGCCATCATACTAACTCATTTGGTTGAGTTTGCGGGAGGGAAGTCGATGGGGTGGTGATCTGGCGTTGTGGACAGCAACTCCTACAGGTCAGGTCAGGGCGCCTGCACAGTAAAAGACAGGAAGTGGTGACGGCAGTGTGTGACCTCCCACGTGTTACACTTCACCAATGAGAGTCCGCGCTGTCAGGTGAAAAGAGAGCCGCTGGCTGTCTCCGCATGTGTCGGAGGAAGCATGTGGTAGACCTCAGGGCTCCCTTGACTGACCAGTAGGGGGCACATGCGCACAACGACCAGTTAGGGGAGGGGGGAATTAGTATAACGACTAAATTGGGATGGGAGGAAAAGCACAGAAAATCAGGCGGAGAAAAAGAGGATAAAAAAAATAATGGGATTCCGGATGTAAAAGTTCACAAAACCGAGGAAACTCTGCAGCTACTTCTGAGAAGAGGGCTCCGGCCACTCTACCACGGCCTGGATCTTGCGGGGGTCAGCTCGGGTCTGACCGCTCTCCACGATGAAGACACTAGGGGAACTCCAGGGTGATGGGCTGGGCGCAGCCTGAAGACACTGGGCATGACAGGAGGGGCTCCACCCCATGATGGTGCCGGAGGACCAGGCGATGTGGGGCTCATGCTGCGCGAGCCAGGGACGACCCAGAACTACTGGGACTAAAGGGCACTTGGTAATAAAGAACTGGAGTCTCTCCACATGATTACCAGCAATGGTGAGGAAGACAGGAGGTGCGTTGAGTGATGTTGGCCAGGCGGCGCTCGCCCAGCGCGAAGACCTCCAAGGGCTTTTCGAGGGTCTCAAGCGGAATGTTAGCCTGGGTGGCAAACTCAAAATCCAGGAAACTCTCATCAGCCCCCGAGTCAACGAGTGCACCCACCGTGACCCGCTGGTCCGCCTAGGCCACGGTAACGCTTGTCCTATGGTTCGGTGGTGCAGGGGTGTGGGAACAGGAAAAACGGCTCACCAGGACCTCCCGGGGTCCCAGCAAGCCTAGTCTTTTGGCCGGCCAGGACAACTGTTGACTCAATGTCCCATAAGGCCGCTGTAGAGGCAAAGGCCGGACCTGAATCGGGCCTCCCGTTCGGCCGGATTAAGGCATGTGCGTCCCAGCTGCATGGGTTCCTCCTGGGTCACAGGTTGGGAGGTGAAGGACATACCAGTCGTGGGGGCGGCAGAACGAGCAGAAGTCCAGTCACGAGTGCGGGAGAACTGGGGGCCGGTTGGGGGTCCCAGTCGGGCTCGCTCGCACCCTCTCTCCCGGAGGCGTCCATCGATGCGGATGGCGAGGCTGATTAGGGCCTTGAGTGAATCGGCCTCCTCCCGGGTGGCGAGCTGGTCCCTCACAGCCTCGTTGAGACCCCTCAGGAAAGTGAAACGAAGTGCCCGGTCGTTCCAACCACTCGGTTGCAGCCAGTCTGAACTCCAGCGCGTAGTCGGTGACACTCCAGGGTCCTGGCCACAAGCTGGATGGTGGAATACCCTTCGGAACTCCGCCACAAAATCTGAGTAGGAAAAACAGAAATTAGCCCTCATGGACCAGGAAGCAGTGACCCACTGTGCTGCTCGGCCTGTGAGCAGGTTTGTATGCAACCCCAACAGCACGACACAGACAGGTAATCAGAGTTAGCCAAAACAAGGGCGTATTTATTTGAACAACAGAAATTTGCAACACTGTTCCTTTAAGGACAACATTTATGTGAAAAAACAAACAGCGTCCAGTGACTGAGGGAATCCGGAACGTCCCCTTTAAGGGAGAATGTCAATACGCCAAAACGGGATAAGCAAGGCAGCGTCCAGTAACTGAGGGAATCAGGAACGTCCCACTTTGAGTGCCAACAACGAGAAATCTCGTTATTTCATGCCATGCGTTGAGTGCCAACCGACGAGAAATCTAGTTTTTAATCGTTATTTTTTTTATTATCGATGTCCATTCCTTTTTCATCAATCTAGCCTCACGTTACCAGTGGGGATCTGTCTGAGCTCGAACAGGGAAAATACCGCCCCCTATCGTCTCTCCGGATAGTATTGCACCCCATTGGATTGGACTGAATGAAATGGATGGGAAAAAAAGAGTCCGGATTCCACATTTTACTTGTCAGGCATGTAATCCGAGCCTATTGCAGTCATCGGCCCACCATCAGAACAGCGTGGAATATGTCTTTCGACCACCCAGTGTTGGATCAATAAACGCTATCAGGAATTGGAATAATCTTTTTGGAGAACATCTGATCTGAGGTAAGGAATCTATTTTACCAGTATTGGGATAATCAGAGCTGTTTTCACAGAGATATCAGCGTGTGCCATATGTGTGTGTGTGGCTGTGAGTGTGTGTGTGCTGATCAGGAAATAAGATAATCGATTTTTCAGCCTGCTTCTATAGCGTGCATAAGTACACATACTATCGATAATCTAGCGTTTATTTGAAAACGATTAATAAATAGGCCGGAAAAAAATTACAACGTGTTTTGTGTATTACAGTAAAGCGCGATTCCTGCAGAATCTTTTTTTTGAACGTTTCAGAAAAACTAGCGTTTTTCAAAATAGTATAAAACGGAAATGAACCGATTAAAAAACAATCCGTTTTGACAATGTTGACTGCAAACAAGTCATTGATAAGCGACGGGCGTATTAGACACATAGCCATAATTTAAGATATAGTTTATGCGTTCGAAAATATGATCGCCCTCCATTGACTACAGCGTTGGCACTCAAGCGCCTATTTCTGGCACCCCCTGCTGGCATGGAAAGTGTTAAGGGAGAATGTCAATAAGCCAAACGGAATTAGCAAGGCAGCGTCCAGTAAACGTAGAATCAAACAATTCTTCAAAGGATATGAAAACACCCGAAGGCGAACGAAGGCACAGAGTCCAGTGCTAACGTGGAATTGTTCAGAGACATAGTCTTATTCAAGACTCACCAGGAGTAATGCCGACGGGCAATTCAACAAGCAAGGGTCCATGGAAATGAAGAGCGCGTGCACAGCAGGAACATCCATGGGACGGCAGGGAAGCAACAACCGTCTCACACTGGAGACCACGGGAGAACACGACAGCAGATGGTGGAGACAAGACGACCGACAATGACCTGCAGTCAGCGTATATGAATCCTCCCGACAAGCTGATTGGGATTCATCTCAGGTGCGTGATGTTGATTGATGTTGAGAAGCACGCAGTGCTGGGCCAGCCCTCACAAACAGACCCATTACAGCCAGTACTAACTAGGGATGCCCCCCGGACCCCGGATCTAAACGCGAACCGGTACTAAATTAGAAAAAACCGGAGTATTGATAAGCTCCGACGTTATCGGTACTGCTATCGATACTCGAGAAATTATTATAATTATGAGTTTTTTTTCGAGGAATTTAAACATTGCAAACTATCTCTCCTCTCTCTGTCTGCACGAGAAGCAAGCCGCAGCGAGCCATTACACACAATCGTCGCGAGCCGCTCACACTCACACATACACGGGTACTTAAGGGAGGTGCCTGTCCGTGGCTCCGTGCTGAAGCGCTCGTTAGCTACGGAGCTAACAGAGTGTACAATCCAGCAACACTGGAAACGGAGTAACGTTAACGTTATGTCGAGTTCATACTACACTACACGTATGAACTCGACATAATGCTAACGTTACTCCGTTTCCATGAAGTGTTTAATTAGCAGCAATCTGTTCTGTGTTTGAAAATGTAACGTTAAGTTAGGTATCCGACGCATTTCCGGCGAGGACAGGAAGCCGTTGTAGTCATATTGTAGTCTTTTAGTCTTATTAACCTGTTCTTTAAATCTGCCTAAAATATATACCTAGGTAAATGGAATATTGCTCCACTTCTACAAGGTCCATTTGCATATTCTTGGTATCTAGGTATATCTATGGACCTCAGGGAATGTATTCACAGTGTCAGAAATATTGTGTCTATTACTAGGCTTGCTTAAATTGTGATGAAACAAAGGAGAATATGAATTATGATTTTTCTTTGCATCTTTGACAGTGAATAACACCATGCTAATAATGACCAAACATAAAAAACTTCCACTGATCTCGTTCAGTACCATCTTGAGATCATGTGTACAAAAAAATCTAAGGAAATTAATAAAGGGAAGATGATTAAACTGTAGATACAGTACTGAATTCTCCCATCCGGACCAATGGAATTTGAAATATTATTATAGAATATAGAATAGGAGGCTTATAAATTACCTTATTATAGCCAATTCGCACATTTATATATATATATTATCTTTCAAATGCCCGAGTTCAATTTGGATTTAGTATCACCAGGCGTGCATAAGAACAGATAATGATATCTACTGTAATTTACTGTACTTTTTTATTTTCACCACAGTGCAACCATTTTGAAACTAATTTCAGATCTAATTGTTGCTACATGCTAACAATAGGGAGGAGAAACTAACTGTGTTTTAATATTTGTCAAAAACGTTACCTTTTGTGGCTTATTATCCCGAATAATAACAGTTATTGATATAATTCATTCAGAACGCTGAACTTTGAACCCCCATAGAATCTGCCAGGAAGTGTTGTTCGGAAAAATTCCAACGCTGATCGGCAGCTATAGATGCCCTCCACAAAATGGCCGCAAAAATACTACAATTCCCATAGTTCAAAATGTCCACAATGGTCGCCGTCTCGCAATAGACTTCAGTAAATCGAAAACTTAAAACTATCTAATGGCACTTTTAACCTATTTCTAAACTAACGTATTGATGATAATATACATTCTACATGCTTTTGTGACATGTTAGTGATGTTAATACTTGAATACGTTTGATTTTAAAATCGCAAATCTTTTGCAACACTCTGAAAAATATTGATTTATGACCAGATGCCATTTTGGGACCGGATCCGGTCCCGTCGGGTGGAACAGGTTAACTAAAAGATTTTAACAAAATAAAAAGCAGCAGCACTATTGCATAACTGAGTCATGTTTGCTATGTATTTCTTTCTTTAGGGGAGTAGGACATTTGTTTCACAGTTTTAGCATGATGTTTTATATACAGGTTTTTGTTTTTTAAGAGGCGGAGTTTGATTTGATTTGATTGAAGTTTATTTCAAATATGCAACACAACAAACAAATATCAAGTACAGATATAGCCATAAGCCGTTCAAATAATAAATTGTAATTTTTTTTTTTTTTTTAATATATTTAAATAATAATAATCTAAAATAACCGATTATCGATAAAGTACCGAACCGTTAAGCAGTATCAATAAGAGTAGTAGTATCGATAAAATCCTAACGATACCCATCCCTAATACTAACACAGACCCAGTACAAGGATAGTCCACCTTGCATCAGCCTATACAGCCCAGTGCCTCTCAGGAGCATCTTTGAAATTCTTCTTTGAAATTCCTTTTTGAAATGCTGGCGTATTGAAAAAGTCTCCATATCCTCGAGGTGGTGATGTCATCAAAAAGCTACTGTGCAGAGAAGCACATTGGAAGTGAGCCCTTTGGTCTTAATGAAGAGCTAAGCCCATCATGTTTATGCATAGGTCTTTATTGTGTTGTTCTGGCCTCTGTGATTAGTGTGCTCTTTGTGAAGTAATTTAATGATTCCATAAGTTCCCCACGGGGCTTAATAAAGATCCATCTCATCTTCTCTTGATCCTCTCTTTATTATATTTTCTATAGATGTATTATACTGTTTATCTTTTCTAAGGATGACTGAGCAGTATGTTTTAAAGATAGCAGTGAATTAATTACTGTAATATTATGTATTAAAGTGTTATTGTGGTTTGTTGTACACACGTATTAGTACTACTGTCATTGTGGTTATAATCAAATGATTTGAGATGTTTTATGATTCCAGTAAACATCTCTTAGGGGACAACAGATGGAAACTAGCCTTGACTATAATCTGGCTTGTTTACATTGCTGTAATGCATTGGAGTTTCGAGTGCTCCAGTGAATCTTTTTCTATTTTGCTCTTACAGACACACAGACACAGTACAGTCAGTACCAGTGGCGCTAAGTGACTCAAATGGTTGAGGAGGACAAGGTCAAGTAGACCTCACTGTAAAGGGATATGGAAGATTAAAAAGTGTGTGTGACTGTGTGTGTGTGTGTGTGTGTGTGTGTGTGTGTGTGTGTGTGTGTGTGTGTGTGTGTGTGTGTGTGTGTGTGTGTGTGTGTGTGTGCGTGTGTGCGACCAATGTCAGATTGCGAGGGGATTACTTTCCAGAGACATGATAGAGCGTACAGGGGGACACTGAACACAAAACTGCTCCAGGTAATACCTAACTTTGCTGTTACTCCCGGAGGCGCAGAGAAGTGGGGCAGACTGGTGTCAATTCTGATCAACATTTTTTCAATAATGGAATATTCTCCGCAATGCAACGAAACGCACATCCGTATGGATTCAAGCTTCTGAAATATGTCGCCAGAATCCTGAAGAAATTCCCTCTCTCCGCCGATTTCCCAGTGGACCTTACACCTGAATCGCTGACACCTTATTAAACGCAGCTCTGCTTCATCCGTGAGAGAATACAACCAGCGTTGCGGGCCTCCGGGACAGAGACGCATCAGCAGCAAAGAAATGTTTTCAGGAACAAGCTGGCATACCTCTGGCAACACCGCAAATCAAAGGCAATCGATCCTGCCCCGATATATTTGATTCCCTGTTTATGTAATATAATTTGTGGAACCAAATAAAGTATTCAAATGTGTGTCGTGTGTGTGTGTGTGTGTGTGTGTGCGCTCGGACGTGCGCTAAGGCTGCCTCGCTAAGCCGTTTATTTATATGTATTTATTTCTGGAGCATTAAATGCATTTATCCTCTCTGGTTGGATGTTGTATTGTACTTGTGCTGTATAATAACAATATATTTTAATCTAATATCATTTTGAGATCAGTCGCAACTCGCAAACCGCTTCCTGTTGAATAAGTCAGCATGCAATACCAGAAACTCTCAAGCTGTTTTGCATACACCTCATCTGCCTTATAAGGAGCATGCAGGCGTGTCTCTATGCAAATGAAGTGAGCGCGAACGCGCATTTTAGTTTAAGAATGAGTGGGATGCATGATGCAACCGACCTGGGTAAGAACAGATTTGGACGTTAAGAACGGCTTGATGAATGTGGCGGTGGCTTTTCTTATTGTTCTCTTAACAGACAGGTAAGCAAGAATATAAGAAAAATAATAAGAGAGTTGTTGAATGAGGCCCATGTTATTATCCCAGAAGGGAAATAGTAACATTGGGTCTCATTCCCGAATATTTTCCAAAGAGTTCTCTTGGAAGACTTATCTTGGAACCGACTGAGACAGAATCTATGACTAGTTCACCCTGAGTCCCCAACGTGTGGGGAAGATGTCTTAAGTGGCTCAAACTATCTGAGCTGAGATACCGCGATGAGGAATGTCACCGCTCTGAAACATGAACGCACGTCCCCATCCGAAGCTCCTTATAAGGCAGCCAATAGGGAAGTGTGCAGATGAAATCGCAAAAAGTCAATAGTTAGACACACCTGTCCAGCTCATTAGAATGCAACTGACGATGCAGCCGTGTGAAAATGGTGGCCGATATGTGGAAGCGCTTTGCGGCCGATCAAAATGAGATTAGATTAATGTATTGTCATCATATATAGTACAGCTTGTGGTGCACCTGCTGCAGCGCACGCGCACACACACACACACGCTCGCGCGCGCAGTACTGTATAGCCTACGCACGTAATGAATGGACGCAGTATAGGCTTATATTATAGGTTTATAGCAGCGGAAAACGTTTATTTTGTACATTATCTAACGTTAACACGAACCTAAACTAACGTTACAACTAACCTAAAGTTAGTTTAGGTTCGTGTTAACGTTAGATAATGTACAAAATAAACATTTGCTTATAAAACGTAATTGTCTAATTCAATAATTTTTTATTTCTCCACGTGGTGAATACACAGGTCACAACATGTTTACATGAACGTTTTGGAGTTGTATTTGGAGTGTATTCTGCAATCTGTTAATAAACTTTTCAATCAATCAATCAAACTATACACTGTAAGGGAACGTCATGCTCCGGCACCCCCTCACTTCCAGTGATGAAGCTAAGCTAGCTATGCTAACGGAGCGACTGTTCCCAAAGCTAAATGCACGCACAGAGACAAAAAAGGTATGTATCTTCTTGTCTAACTCCAGGGAAGATGTTAAATAAGCCAATTTCCCAAAATGTTGGAGTTTTCCTTTAAATCGTAAATCCGTTCTGGAATGAGACCCACTGTTACAGCTATGAAATGGCATACAAATACAAATATATGGATAAATAATATTTCACATACTTTATGTTCACTGGCATATAGATAATCAGTTATCAGTTACTTGTGCAGATCATATTTCTATAACAACCACAATTAGGCTACATACAGATGTCAGATAGTAATGGTTATGTAGCCTCCATAAGGCGCAATATAATAAAATGTCAATATAATCTCTGACAGACAGAGCAGTAGAGCAATAACTGCCATACCATCATGTCATCATCAAACATAGCAGCCTATGTTAACTGTCATGCTGCGTTTTAAAAACATGACATTTCTCTGTCATGCTGCGTTTTAAAAACATTTATCTCTGTCATGCTGATGCTCTAGTCTAGATAGAAGAATGTGCCGAAGTGTTCAAGTTCAAGTTTAAGTTCTTTATTTGTCAAATACACAACAATACAGGGGGCATTGCAGGTAATGAAATGCTCGTGTTTCGAGGTCAGACTCAACAGTTCACAATTAAGAAACATCAATGAATCCAAGAATGGTAATACTAGGGAGTAACATCAAATACAATATAAAAAAGAGGTACGATAAAATAGTCAATTATTTACAGAAAGTGTCTTGTGTGTAGTGTATGTGCATCCTAAAGTGCAGTGCAGGGTGCACGTGTGTGTGTGTGTGTGTGTGTGTGTGTGTGTGTGTGTGTGTGTGTGTGTGTGTGTGTGTGTGTGTGTGTGTGTGTGTGTGTGTGTGTGTATGGGTACAATATGTGTGCGTTATGTGCATGGCCTACAGCTGGTGTGTGTATACAGTATGTATGTGTGTGTGTGTGTATATAATGTGTGTGCGTGTGTGTCTGTGTATATAATGTATGTGTGTGTGTGTGTCTGTGTGTGTATTCCGTGTTTGACCTTACATGCCAAGGAGGAGGGTAAAACAATGTGGTGCAGAGGCAATCATGAGGCAAAAAACTGCGCACACACACACTCGCACGTACATACATGTACTGTACGTACAACCCTAACCTCTCCCCTCGGAGCCTGAGACATATGGACAAACAAGCTGAAAGGCTATAGGTGTGTGTGTGTGTGTGTGTGTGTGTGCAGGCACATGCACACATAGAGGCCAAGGGGTGCTTGAGCACCTGCCTTTTTGAGCCTCATCAAAAAAGTGCCATTTTTAAATAAAATAATTATTATTCTTTTTTATTTGTTTTTACCGTTACGCATATAGACTGCCCTTCCAACTGAAAAATGTCAGGATAGAATCAAAATATTAGGTAAAGAGAGAGAGATGCCCCATATTCCATTGCAGTTTGCACGGCCTCCTCACCGTGCCTCTCCGCAGACCTATATATTTTTCCTTCTGCACCTCGTGTGTAGAGGTCGTCCATGGCTGGCAGCTCAGTCCTGCTGGGAGATATGCACAATATTTCCTCAACTCCATTGAGATCATTCAGATTGGACATTTCAAATTAACCCTTTGCATGGGCGCTAGTCCGCTAGATAAGCTGAACCACGTTTCATATGAACCATAGCATGTAATCAGAATATTACTGGTTTGATACGCCCAGAAAGACCCTGCCTACACTTAGCCCCTCTTGCACTCACCACCTATATGTATATGGCTCATTAATATGCAACAGCCGTCTGTCAATCAACACAAATGGGGCCCAAAAAGGTGCAGCCATTCCCATTTAAATCAATCTTCGACAGTCTTGAAAGATATACGATATCCTACATTATTTCAACTGTAAATAGTTAAAATATTGAAAGGTTCACAGAATACAAACATCTGGGAATCTGACTCGACAACAGATTTTCACGCCAACTTTTGGGAAATTCGCTTATTTGCCATCTACCCTGGAGTTAGACCAGATGCATACCCTTTTCTTCTCTGTGCATGCATTAGGCTTAGGGAACAGCCGCACCGTTTGCCTAGCTTAGCGTCATTCACTGGAAGTAGGTGTGCCAGTGTAGCCTAGTTCCCAACAGTCACGAAATACACTCTGAATACCAAACCGTTCTCAAAATGTTGTGACCTGTGTTTACCACATTTTCTAAGCAGATATATACTCAGATTTTCTTTTGCCGAACCACTGCTGCCTGGGCGCAGTGATTTCATCACCTCAAAAGCCCTGTTTTTCAAAAAACAACAGGGCACTATTTTACTCTGTTTATTCTATCTTACTATTTTTTATTATTTTACCACTGCACTGTTCCCTGCTAGTGTTATTTAGCTACATTAAACAAACTAAAACGTTATCGCAGACTTGAATGAGAGAGAGGGAGAGAGGGAGAGAGAGAGAGAGGGAGAGAGAGAGAGAGAGAGAGAGAGAGAGAGAGAGAGAGAGAGAGAGAGAGAGAGAGAGAGAGAGAGAGGGAGAGAGAGAAAGGACGGGCACTTCTTACCATGTTTTTCACCATTAAACCTATAATGATCATGAATATCCATCTACGGAGGCGAAAGGGGGCACTTCTGATGAAGGTTTAAATTCTCTCTCTCTCTCTCTCTCTCTCTCTCTCTCTCTCTCTCTCTCTCTCTCTCTCTCTCTCTCTCTCTCTCTCTCTCTCTCCCCCTCCCTCCCTCCCTCTATGCCCAGCAGTATGACGCTCAGTAAGTTATAGTAAGGAGGAGGGTTCTTCATCAAAGTGAAACATCCAGTCTGTCATTGAAGCGCAGCTGACCTGCTGACCGGAAGATCCAGTTATAGCCTTTCAGCTTGTTTGTCCATATGTTCTCTCTCTGGCTCTGAGGGGAGAGGTTACGGTTGTACGTACAGTACATGTATGTACGTGCGAGTGTGCGTGTGCAGTTTTTTGCCTCATGATTGCCTCTGCACCACATTGTTTTACCCTCCTCCTACTTGGCATGTAAGGTCAAACACGGAATGCACACACACACACACACACACACGCACGCACGCATGCACGCACACACACACACACACACACACACACACACACACACACACACACACACACACACACATATACTGTAGTGTATACACACACCAGCTGTAGGCCATGCACATAACGCACACATATTGTACCCATACACAGACACACACACAAATACAAACACACACGAATACAAACACACACGAATACAAACACACACACACACACACACACACACACACACACACACACACACACACACACACACACACACACACACACACACACACACACACACACACACAAACATAAACATATTATGTACACACACACACACACACACACACACGCACACACACTCTGTGGCTCTCTCTCTCTCTCTCTCTCTCTCTCTCTCTCTCTCTCTCTCTCTCTCTCTCTCTCTCTCTCTCTCTCTCTCTCTCTCTTCACCAGCTGTAGGTCAGGCACAGAACACACACACCAGCTGTTTCCCCCCTATATCTCTATACCTACACTGAGACAGAAGACGCTGCTCTATACTGAGACAGAAGACGCTGCTCTATACTGAGACAGAAGAAGCTGCTCTATACCTACACTGAGACAGAAGAAGCTGCTCTACACTGAGACAGAAGACGCTGCTCTATACTGAGACAGAAGACGCTGCTCTACACTGAGACAGAAGACGCTGCTCTATACTGAGACAGAAGACGCTGCTCTATACTGAGACAGAAGAAGCTGCTCTATACCTACACTGAGACAGAAGAAGCTGCTCTATACCTACACTGAGACAGAAGACGCTGCTCTATACCTACACTGAGACAGAAGAAGCTGCTCTATACCTACACTGAGACAGAAGAAGCTGCTCTACACTGAGACAGAAGAAGCTGCTCTATACCTACACAGAGACAGAAGAAGCTGCTCTATACCTACACTGAGACAGAAGAAGCTGCTGCTCTATACCTACACTGAGACAGAAGAAGCTGCTCTACACTGAGACAGAAGAAGCTGCTCTATACCTACACAGAGACAGAATAAGCTGCTCTACACTGAGACAGAAGAAGCTGCTCTACACTGAGACAGAAGAAGCTGCTCTACACTGAGACAGAAGAAGCTGCTCTACACTGAGACAGAAGAAGCTGCTCTATACCTACACTGAGACAGAAGAAGCTGCTCTACACTGAGACAGAAGAAGAAGCTGCTCTACACACTCTCGACATACACACACACACACACACACACACACACACAGTCACACACAGACACACACACACCGAGTTGTAGTAGCGTTGTAGTTGTAGATCTAGGTTAACTGTGTCCTGGTAGATCTAGGTTAACTGTGTCCTGGGGTAGAGTAGTAGTAGATCTAGGTTAACTGTGTCCTGGAGTGGTAGTTGTAGATCTAGGTTAACTGTGTCCTGGAGTAGAGTAGTAGTAGTTGTAGCGTTGTAGTTGTAGATCTAGGTTAACTGTGTCCTGGTAGTTGTAGAGTAGTAGTAGCTGTACACACACACACACAGTCACACACAGACACACACACACCGAGTTGTAGTAGCGTTGTAGTTGTAGATCTAGGTTAACTGTGTCCTGGTAGATCTAGGTTAACTGTGTCCTAGGGTAGAGTAGTAGTAGATCTAGGTTAACTGTGTCCTGGAGTGGTAGTTGTAGAGTAGATCTAGGTTAACTGTGTCCTGGAGTAGAGTAGTAGTAGTTGTAGCGTTGTAGTTGTAGATCTAGGTTAACTGTGTCCTGGTAGTTGTAGAGTAGTAGTAGTTGTAGAGTAGAGTAGATCTAGGTTAACTGTGTCCTGGAGTGGTAGTTGTAGAGTAGTAGTAGCTGAAGTACAACCACACACACACACACACAACACAATAAACACACATACACACTAAACAACGATGCATACAGGATTATTTATGACTATTTTTAAACTGAATCATTTTATTCTTATTATTTGCTAGATCCAAATGTGAAACACTGTGATTATTTGTTCATGAACTACAGGAGTATTACTGAATAGAGAGCCTATTAAGATGCTAGATCCTAATGTGAAACACTGTGATTTGCCATATCTTGCTATGCTCGCTCATGCCTGTATTTTTTATGTCCGTTCTATTTTATAATTTTTTGACTATTTTTAAACTGAATCATTTTAAACTATTTTTACTATTTGTGTTACTGAAAACTGTAAGCGGAGAGCCTATTGGGATGCTAGATCCTAATGTGAAACACTGTGATTCTACCCGTCTATCTTTTTATGCTCGCTTATGCCTGTATTTTTTACTGTTGTGAAGCACTTTGAACTGCAACCTCTGTATGAAAAGTGCTATACAAATAAAGTTATTATTATTATTATACACTGAGACAGAAGAAGCTGCTCTACACTGAGACAGAAGAAGCTGCTCTATACCTACACTGAGACAGAAGAAGCTGCTCTACACTGAGACAGAAGAAGCTGCTCTATACCTACACTGAGACAGAAGAAGCTGCTCTACACTGAGACAGAAGAAGAAGCTGCTCTATACCTACACTGAGACAGAAGAAGCTGCTCTATACCTACACTGAGACAGAAGAAGCTGCTCTACACTGAGACAGAAGACGCTGCTCTATACCTACACTGAGACAGAAGAAGCTGCTCTACACTGAGACAGAAGACGCTGCTCTACACTGAGACAGAAGAAGCTGCTCTACACTGAGACAGAAGAAGCTGCTCTACACTGAGACAGAAGACGCTGCTCTACACTGAGACAGAAGACGCTGCTCTACACTGAGACAGAAGACGCTGCTCTATACCTACACTGAGACAGAAGAAGCTGCTCTACACTGAGACAGAAGAAGCTGCTCTATACCTACACTGAGACAGAAGACGCTGCGCTATACCTACACTGAGACAGAAGAAGCTGCTCTACACTGAGACAGAAGAAGCTGCTCTATACCTACACTGAGACAGAAGAAGCTGCTCTACACTGAGACAGAAGACGCTGCTCTACACTGAGACAGAAGACGCTGCTCTACACTGAGACAGAAGAAGCTGCTCTACACTGAGACAGAAGAAGCTGCTCTACACAGAGACAGAAGAAGCTGCTCTATACCTACACAGAGACAGAAGAAGCTGCTCTATACCTACACAGAGACAGAAGAAGCTGCTCTATACCTACACTGAGACAGAAGACGCTGCTCTATACCTACACTGAGACAGAAGACGCTGCTCTATACCTACACTGAGACAGAAGAAGCTGCTCTATACCTACACTGAGACAGAAGACGCTGCTCTATATCTACACTGAGACAGAAGACGCTGCTCTATACCTACACTGAGACAGAAGACGCTGCTCTATACCTACACTGAGACAGACTACACCGAGACAGACTACACTGAGACAGAAGAAGACGCTGCTCTATACTGAGACAGAAGAAGACGCTGCTCTATACCTACACTGAGACAGACTACACTGAGACAGACTACACCAAGACAGAGGTCACGTAAAGCCCCTGTGAAGTGGCATTCGCAAGCGGCCAGGGGGACTTCATTATTGCATATTAACAGAGTGTAACGACGACATGGAGAGAGAAGCATTGCCGTTTGTGTTTTGTGTTACGAAGCAGAAGAATGGACTTCAATAGAATATGACAAAAGTATGTTTTATCACTTCATGGTCAGAGTGAAAAGGAAAAAAGATTAAAAAAAACAACACAAACTTTAAGCCATAAGTATTATTTACCGGCATGTGTATTACCATAAATGCATGTGCAGCAACCTAAAAAGGAAATACTTTTTGGGTGGTGAGGGTTTGAGGAGTGGGACTTGCCTACTAGTAGCCTGGGGGATTATGTGAAAAAGCGTTACGCAGCGGATAGAAGCATGCCATTTGATACACATGTCCCTTGGGTGATCCTAGAAGGAGTGCCCAAAAACGTTGTTGATGAAATTCAAAATGGCTGCCTAAACTGACTCAAAAGACACCTAAAGAATCTCGTAAAAGCATAAGATTTGGCACAAAGGTCCCCTGGGTGATCCTAAGAAATCAGTTATTGATGAAATTCAAAATGGCCATCTTTAAACTGTGCGATTAACATAAAGCACAAAGATCCCGGCCAGGGGCGGGGCTAGGGGGTGGCTACTTGGGCTCAAGCCCCGAATGTTTTCTGAAAAGCCCCGACTCTATTTAATTTTTTTTTTTTTTTTTTTTTACAATTCATCATTGTTACATGAAAATATGTTTGCACCAGATTTAGCAGAAGCTAATTTCCATCTGTGGTCTATCCAGCTGCTAACTGTATTTGAGTAAGTTAAGTCTTGGTGTTATGGTAGACTCAGACCTAAGCTTTAAATCACAATCAACAAGTTGACAAAAACGTAATTCTTCCACCTTAGAAACATAGCTAAAGTACGGCCATTTATAAATCAAAAGGACGCTGAAAACCAGATCCATGGGGTATCTCAAGCCAACTCAACTACTGTAATGCACTCCTTACCGGCCTCCCGAAAAAATACGATGATAACTATTTTATTGCAATGCACTATTGCATTATTTTATTAAATTTTACTAACTATTTTATTGCACTGCACTATTTTACTTTGTATCAGTGATAATCAAACCATAAACAAAGATGCATATTAACACTTTCAAGGTGGTGGTATAAGTAAAAAATTGTGTCTAAGTAAAAAAAAAAATCCGTGCGCGCTATCGCGGGCACCGATCTGGGCTAAACCCCGGATCTCCTACAATCCTAAATCCGCCCCTGATCCCGGCATAAAAGCATATCATTTGGTACATCGAGTGATCCGTATATCCTAGAAGGGGTGACCCCAAATACTATTAAACAGGAAGTGAGCTGTTCCAAATGGCTGTCTAAACCATGTCCATTGCATCTTCTTGCTTATGTTACACTCTGTGTCTTCTCCTTTACATATGCACTCTGACTTTATCTTCCTGGCTTTATCCATACTTGCATCTTCTTGTTTATTTTGCACTCTAAATCTTCTTGTTTACATTTCCATACTTGCATCTTCTTGTTTATTTTGCACTCTATATCTTCTTGTTTACATTTGCACTCTGCATCTTCTTATTTATTTTGCACTCTGCCTCTTCTTGTTCGTCATTACTGTCTCAGTTCCAGCACATTGGCATAATGCTGTGCAAGGTAACCCAGCATCTCGGCATTGACACTTTCCAGAACAGAGGAGCTCAGCTTTGCAGCCACACTTTAGGAGTGCAGCCAACGTTGGAAGCCTCTGGCAATAGTGTCCATGAATCAGCTACTGTACTTTGATCCATCCATATTGTTCAGGAGAAGATACAGACTGGATAGCTATCAGACTTCAGGACCTGAAAGCTTTGAATTCATCACATTGTGATCTTTATATCATGATAAAAGGGGTGGGGTCAGGTAACCAGGTGGGAAGGAGGAGGTGATTTAAATAGGAGGATATGACAGGGGGGGTGGGAGACAAGAGAAGGGGTGGGGAATGGTGGAGGGGGTTGAGAGACACAAGGAAAACTAGAAGGAGGGTGTAGTCGGAGATAGGAGAGGGTAGGTGTTACTGTTAGGTAGACAGGATGTCGACAAAGGGGATAGTGTATTGGAGGGGGGAAGGGGAGATCGATTCTACTACACTGAGGGGCGAATTCACAAAGAACGGATTGCGCCCGCTAATACCACCCGAGCGGTTTGGTACCTGTACAAGATTGATATCACACCATAAATAGATGAATACAGAACGTATTAATTAATGTTGCATTTCTTTTTCAAATGTAGCCAAGAGTAACCCTGTCAAAACAGCTGACTTCCAGTGTGAAGCTTTTTTTTAATGTTATTTTCGGGATCATATCTCACGGGTCGAACAACTGCTGGACAGTGTCTGGGTCCAAGCTGACAAAGAAGTTGAAGGTTTATAATTTTGTAGACTTAAAAGTATTCCTACCTAGAGAACTATGCCAGTAAACCATATCTTTAAAATGGCAGGCAGGGTGTCCAATCTCTTAGCTGCGATTAAATATCCCCCCTAATGGTTTTGCTTAATGCATATTTTGTAACTTCTGAGACAGTCTGAGATTGTGGAAATACCCTTGTGCATTTAATTTAATTAGCTAATTAAGTGGATAACAGCACACTTGTATTACGAGGTGCAATGACTCATGTTTTACACATTGTCTTCATCAGAGTCAAATGAAATGTAACACTCCTGACTTTAATGAAGACACTTGCTGTACAAACATTAGTCCCTGCACCCCATAATAACACATCAGTATGACAAAGGTGCTGCCTTTGTGAAGAAGAAGAAGAAGAAGAAGAAGAAGAAGAAGAAGAAGAAGAAGAAGAAGAAGAAGAAGAAGAAGAAGAAGAAGAAGAAGAAGAAGAAGAAGAAGAAGAAGAAGAAGAAGAAGAAGAAGAAGAAGAAGAAGAAGAAGAAGAAGAAGAAGAAGAAGAAGAAGAAGAAGAAGAAGAAGAAGAAGTCTTTATTTGTCATGCAGCTCTAGTAGCACACCATGTAGCACGCTGCGTCGCGAAACGGCCGACCTGGGTTCGACTCCCGGACCCGTTGTCCTTTGCCGAAGGCCTCCCCACTGCTTTGTCTCCCATTTCCTCCTCTCCCTCTCTCTCTACCGGACTGCCTGGTAGTACAAACCCATACAAATCTACAAAAAAAGAAAGGCCCGGGAGATTGGTAACTGGCAACACGGTAACCTGGTCCCCAAGCGGGAATCGAACCCAGGACCTTCTAGCTGTCAGGCGACAGTGTTAACTACTACACCGTGGTGTGTTGTGTTAAGTAATGGTGAAATTGCCTGGAGATGCTTCTGACAAATTAAGTGTTTTGCCATTTATTTTAGGCCGATCCAAAGACTGTTGGTGAATTAATTAAATTCACTAAACTTACTCCAAAAAAGTTACGGCTGCAGGAGGAAAAACATCCCCTCTACCCAGAACCATGTGGCCCCAGACAAGCAGAACCATGTGGCCCCAAACAAGCAGAACCCTGTCGCCCCAAACAAGCAGAACCCTGTCGCCCCAAACAAGCTAAACCCCTGTGGCCCCAAACAAGCTGAACCCTGTGGCCCCAGACAAGCTTAACCCTGTGGCCCCAAACAAGCAGAACCCTGTCGCCCCAAACAAGCAGAACCATGTGGCACCAGACAAGCAGAACCCTGTCGCCCCAAACAAGCAGAACCCTGTCGCCCCAAACAAGCAGAACCCTGTGGCCCCAAACAAGCTGAACCCCTGTGGCCCCAAACAAGCTGAACCCTGTGGCCCCAGACAAGCTTAACCCTGTGGCCCCAAACAAGCAGAACCCTGTCGCCCCAAACAAGCAGAACCATGTGGCACCAGACAAGCAGAACCCTGTGGCACCAGACAAGCAGAACCCTATGGCCCCAAACAAGCAGAACCCTGTCGCCCCAAACAAGCAGAACCCTGTGGCACCAGACAAGCAGAACCCTGTGGCACCAGACAAGCAGAACCCTGTGGCCCCAAACAAGCAGAACCCTGTGGCACCAGACAAGCAGAACCCTGTTGCCCCAAACAAGCAGAACCCTGTGGCACCAGACAAGCAGAACCCTGTGGCACCAGACAAGCAGAACCCTGTGGCCCCAAACAAGCAGAACCCTGTGGCCCCAAACAAGCAGAACCCTGTGGCACCAGACAGTGGAGTAAAAAGTACCCAGATATTATACTTAACACATTTAGCGCCACGTGTATCGCTTATCTTTACCGCTAGATGGCCAGCGTTGATAGTCGTTTCCGCTGTGTTTCACTATGTTTGCAAAGCTGTGTGTGTGTTCTGTATTATAGCTGTGGAGACAATGTGTGAGGTTTCTGTCCTTGCCTTCTCACTCGTTCTGTTCCTTTAACCACCCTCGCTTTGTTTTCATTCATTTTTTCTGTCAAGTATTTCAATTCCCTCGTTCACACGTTTCTCCCCGCTGACGTCATCTGAGACGTCGCTGATTGGTTCCCTCACTTCCCCACGCTTTTCAATCACATTCCCCAGCTGTCACTGCCTTTCAATCAATCGATCCCTCATTATTTATACCCCGTTTTCCCCACCCTAAGTTGTTGGTTCGTCTTGATTTGTCGCTGGATGTTTTTCCCCGTTGCTGCTGTTTCACTGTGCTATCCTCCAGGAATTCCTAGAAGCCTCCGCTTTCCTAGAAGCCTCCGCTTTCCTAGAAGCCTCCGCTTGGATACCTGCTCCGTGGCGCGCGCTCGCCTCCACTGTTGTCCTGTTCCTTTACGCAGCTCGTCTGGGTGAGTTTTATCTAGATTGACTGTCTTGACCTATTTCCGATTTTCGTGTGTAAACCTTTACACTGAAGTCTACCACCTTTTTGTCAGACAGTCACTCACCCAGCCATTATCGTTTTTGCTCTTTCCTTTTTTGGAATAATATTTTGGGGATCTTCCACCTCCCACTGTGTATTGACACGAAGATATTATTTCACATTTGGACTGTGTTTGGATTATTGCTCACTGTGTATTTACACGAAGATATTGTTTCACATTTGGACTGTGTTGGATTTTTGCTCACTGTGTATTTACACGAAGATAGTATTTCACAATTGGACGGTGTTTGGATTTTTGCTCACTGTGTGTTTACATGAAGATATTCACTTGGGCTGTTTTTGGAATATTGCTCATCACTGTGTTGTTTAACACGAAGAATATAACACCCTGTCCTCCAGCTCGTTTCAAGTCTGCTCTGTCACTGACCCGTTCCCTCTCTCCCTCTCTCGGTCTTGCACAACATCTGAGAGGTCCGCCGGGAGAGTCTGCAGAGCGGTACAGAGGTCTGCTCCTGCTTCCCAAGACTACCCTTCCGGGAGAAGCTGCAGAGCAGCAGAACTTTGCCCCTTGTTCATTGTACCTGTTTCTTGTTGACCTGCTTTCCCTGTTTCACTTATTCTAGTCACCAAATAAACAAGCCCTTGTATTTGGCAACTCTGAATCCAACTCTCTTGTGTCGTTGCGTTTGGGGTCGGTGTCAAACCATAACATTACGAACCAACCATGACGACCCCAGCCGACACAGAGGGGGTCAGAACCGCACTTGCATTTCAAGTCGAGTTGACCAGGGATCACGGTCTCCAACTAGAGCGGGCTGCGGCTGCGGTGCAGAACCTCAGGGACCAGGTCCTGCCTATGCAGGGTTCAATGGCCGCTATGGCGGGACAACAGTCCGAGATTCTCGCCCAGCTTGACTCGCTGGGCGACGCCGTTAATACTTTTCATCTCTCACACCCTTCAGGAACTTTCCCCGCAGCCCCAGCAGATCTCGCACCTCGGGAACCCCTTCTCTCCGTCCCACGGCTGTTTGACGGTAATCCCGAGGAATGTGCCACATTCATCATGCAATGTGAGTTGGTTTTCCGTCATCAGCCAAGCCGTTTTTCTGCTCAGGGGTCCCGAGTGGCTTTTATAACCAATCTACTTTCAGGCCATGCTGCCCAGTGGGTCACTTCCTCCTGGGCAATGGAAGCAGATTTTTTGTTCTCCTACCCAGACTTCGTGGCGGAGCTCCGCAGAGTGTTCCACCATCCAGCCCGAGGTCTGGACCCTGGAGCCCGGTTGGGGACCTTCCGGCAAGGGAGCAGCAGGGTGACGGACTATGTCATGGAGTTTCGACTGGCGGCGGTGGAGAGCGGATGGAACGAACCTGCTCTTCGCCTAACCTTCATAAGGGGGCTCAGTGACGCAGTCCGGGACCAGCTCGCTACCAGGGAGGTGCCCGACTCCCTCGAGGAGCTGTTTAGCCTTGTCATCCGTATTGACGGACGCCTCCTGGAGAGAAGGCGCGAGAGGGCCCGACTGTCACCTCCTGAAGCACCCCGGACTCCTGGACGCCCCGTCCCCAACACTACTGTGGGTAACAGGCTTCCCCGTCCGGTGCGCGAGGAGGAACCCATGCAGCTGGGACGCTCTCATCTGAGCCAGGCGGAGCGTCAGGCAAGGCTCAGTTCCGGTCTCTGCCTCTACTGCGGAGGTGCGGGACACCGTATCGCCGACTGCCCTATCCGGCCAAAAGATCGGGCTCACCAAGACCCCGGGAGATCCTGGTGAGCCGTTTTTCCCATTCCCAGCGCCGCGCACCACCTGACCATCTGTTGAGCGTCACCCTGGCCTGGGGGGACCAACGTGCCACGGTGGAGGCCCTCATCGACTCAGGGGCAGACGAGAACTTCCTCGACTTCGAGTTTGCCACCCAAGCCAACATACCTCTTGAGGCCCTTGTGAGGCCCTTGGAGATCTTTTCGTTGGACCAACACCGCCTGGCCGACATCTCTCAACGGACCGGCCCAGTCTTGCTGACCATTGCTGGGAACCACGTAGAGAGGATCCAGTTCCTCATTACCCAATCCCCCCTTGTCCCGGTGGTCCTGGGTAGGCCCTGGCTCGCGCTGCACGAGCCCCACATCGCCTGGGCCTCCGGTACCATCAGGGGCTGGAGCTCCTCCTGTCACGCCCGCTGTCTCCAGGCGGCGTCTTGTCCCCCGCCCCGGAGACCGGCTGGTGAGTTGCCCCCGGATCCCTCGTCCATTCCTCCCGAGTACCACGACCTCATGGAGGTATTCAGTAAGACCAGGGCTCAGTCCCTTCCACCTCACCGCCCCTATGACTGCGCCATCAACCTCCGCCAAGGGGCTCCCCTTCCCGGCAGCCGCCTCTACAGTCTGACTGCCCCGGAGAAGAAGGCGATGGATCTCTACATCTCTGAGTCATTGGAAGCAGGACTCATTCGGCCTTCCTCCTCCCCGGTGGCGGCCGGGTTCTTCTTTGTTGGAAAGAAGGATGGGGACCTGCGACCCTGCATCGACTATCGTCAGCTCAACGAGATCACCATCAAGAACAAATACCCCCTACCTCTCATGAGCTCCACCTTCGAGCCACTGACCCAGGCCTCGTTCTTCACCAAGCTGGATCTCCGAAGTGCCTATCATCTTGTCCGTATCCGTGAGGGCGATGAATGGAAGACCGCCTTCAAGACCCCCAGGGGCCACTATGAGTACCTTGTGATGCCGTTCGGTCTCACCAACGCCCCGGCGGTATTCCAGGCACTCATGAACGATGTCCTCCGTGACATGCTGGAGGTGTTCGTGGTGGTGTACCTGGACGACATTCTTATCTTTTCCAGGACCCTCGAGGAACACATCCTGCATGTCCGCCGGGTGCTGGAGCGCCTCCTCCACAATCGGCTCTTCGTCAAGGCGGAGAAGTGCCGTTTCCACTCCAACTCCGTCGACTACCTGGGCTTCATCGTGGAGAAGGGCTTGACCCGAGCGGATCCTCGCAAGATCCAGGCTGTGGAGGATTGGCCGGAACCCACCACTCGGAAGGAGCTACAGAGTTTCCTCGGGTTCGCAAACTTCTACCGAAGGTTCATCCGGAACTACAGCCAAGTGGCGGAGCCTCTTACCAAGCTGACCTCCCCCGCTCTGCCGTTCGACTGGTCCCCAGCGGCACGCGCTGCATTCCGCTCCCTCAAGAGAAGGTTCACTTCCGCTCCTATCCTGCTCCACCCTGACCCCAAGAGACAGTTCATCGTGGAGGTGGACGCTTCGGATTCTGGCCTGGGCGCTGTCCTATCTCAGCGTTCTCCTTCCGACCAGAAGGTACATCCTTGCGCCTTCTACTCGCGTCGCTTCCTCCCCGCCGAGAGGAACTACGACACCGGCAATCGGGAGCTACTGGCGGTCGTGGCTGCTCTGGAGGAGTGGCGTCATTGGCTAGAGGGTGCCGAGGAGCCTTTTACCATCTGGACGGACCACAAGAACCTAACGTTCATCCGCGCTTCCAGGCGCCTCAACGGTCGGCAGGCGAGATGGGCCAGTTTCCTAAGTCGGTTCGACTTCTCGCTGACCTTCCGCCCCGGTTCCCGCAACACGAAGGCCGACTCCCTGTCCCGGATGCACTCCAAGGGGGCTCCACCCTCTGAGGACCCATCTCCCATCATCCCGGAGGCCCGAGTGGTTGGAGCCATCACCTTGGGCATCGAGGGTGTGGTGAGGCGTGCCCTACGCTTCCAGCGCGCCCCAAGCAACGTCCCTAGGAGCCGTCTCTTCGTCCCTGACTCTGTCCGGTCCCAGGTACTGCTGTGGGGCCATACCAGCCGGTTCGCCTGCCACCCAGGCGTCCATCGCACGTTCTCCTTCCTGGCTCGTCGTTTCTGGTGGCCCACCATGCGGAACGACGTTAAGGAGTTCGTTTTGGCCTGCGCGGTCTGTGCCCGCAGCAAGGCCTCTCACCAGGCACCCTCCGGGCTCTTGCAGCCACTTCCCGTTCCAAGCCGTCCGTGGTCACACGTGGCGCTCGACTTCGTCACTGGTCTACCCTCCTCCCAGGGGAACACCTGCCTTCTGACCGTGGTGGATCGCTTCAGCAAGGGGGTCCACCTCGTGGCCCTCTCCAAGCTTCCCTCAGCAGCCGAGACGGCGGACCTCCTGACGCACCACGTGTTCCGCCTTCACGGCTTTCCCCAGGACATCGTCTCTGACCGGGGGCCCCAGTTCACCTCCCAGGTATGGCGGGCTTTCTGCAAGGGATTGGGGGCAACGGTCAGTCTCTCCTCTGGCTACCATCCCCAGACAAACGGGCAGACGGAGAGGATGAACCAGAGCGTGGAGTCTGCTCTTCGGTGTGTGGCAGCCGAGAGGCCGGCATCCTGGAGTCGTTTCCTTCCCTGGGTTGAATACTCGATCAACTCAATGGTCAGTTCCGCCACCGGCCTCTCCCCTTTTGAGGCCTCCCTGGGCTACCAGCCCCCTCTTTTTCCCGCACTGGAGACGGAAGTGGCAGTTCCCTCCGTGCAGGTCCACCTCGACCGCTGCCGTCGCGTTTGGGAGATCACCAGGACCGCGCTGCTCCGGACATCTGAGCGCGCCTGTCGTGGTGCCGACCGGCGCCGGGTTCCCGCGCCGACTTACCGCCCTGGGCAGAGGGTGTGGCTCTCCGCGAAGGACCTCCCGCTACGGTCCTCGGCCAAGAAGCTCAACCCTCGCTTCGTCGGTCCTTTCGAGGTCCTGAAGGTACTCAGTCCGGCGGCCCTGCGCCTGAAGCTTCCTGCATCCATGCACATCCACCCCGTGTTCCATGTCTCCCGGGTTAAGCCCGTCTCCCTCAGTCCCCTTATGCCTCCGGCTCCTGATCCACCGCCTCCTGTGCTAGTGGATGGTCACCCCCAGTGGCAGGTCCGCCGGTTGATGGGCGTTCGTCGGCGGGGCCGGGGATTCCAATACCTGGTGGACTGGGAGGGTTACGCCCCTGAGGAGCGTAGCTGGGTCTCCCGGCAGCTCATCGTGGATCCCGGCTTGATCACCGACTTCCATCGGGCCCATCCTGACGAGCCGGGTCGGCCTGGTCGCCGGGCGGCTCCCGTTGAGGGGGGGGTACTGTGAGGTTTCTGTCCTTGCCTTCTCACTCGTTCTGTTCCTTTAACCACCCTCGCTTTGTTTTCATTCATTTTTTCTGTCAAGTATTTCAATTCCCTCGTTCACACGTTTCTCCCCGCTGACGTCATCTGAGACGTCGCTGATTGGTTCCCTCACTTCCCCACGCTTTTCAATCACATTCCCCAGCTGTCACTGCCTTTCAATCAATCGATCCCTCATTATTTATACCCCGTTTTCCCCACCCTAAGTTGTTGGTTCGTCTTGATTTGTCGCTGGATGTTTTTCCCCGTTGCTGCTGTTTCACTGTGCTATCCTCCAGGAATTCCTAGAAGCCTCCGCTTTCCTAGAAGCCTCCGCTTTCCTAGAAGCCTCCGCTTGGATACCTGCTCCGTGGCGCGCGCTCGCCTCCACTGTTGTCCTGTTCCTTTACGCAGCTCGTCTGGGTGAGTTTTATCTAGATTGACTGTCTTGACCTATTTCCGATTTTCGTGTGTAAACCTTTACACTGAAGTCTACCACCTTTTTGTCAGACAGTCACTCACCCAGCCATTATCGTTTTTGCTCTTTCCTTTTTTGGAATAATATTTTGGGGATCTTCCACCTCCCACTGTGTATTGACACGAAGATATTATTTCACATTTGGACTGTGTTTGGATTATTGCTCACTGTGTATTTACACGAAGATATTGTTTCACATTTGGACTGTGTTGGATTTTTGCTCACTGTGTATTTACACGAAGATAGTATTTCACAATTGGACGGTGTTTGGATTTTTGCTCACTGTGTGTTTACATGAAGATATTCACTTGGGCTGTTTTTGGAATATTGCTCATCACTGTGTTGTTTAACACGAAGAATATAACACCCTGTCCTCCAGCTCGTTTCAAGTCTGCTCTGTCACTGACCCGTTCCCTCTCTCCCTCTCTCGGTCTTGCACAACATCTGAGAGGTCCGCCGGGAGAGTCTGCAGAGCGGTACAGAGGTCTGCTCCTGCTTCCCAAGACTACCCTTCCGGGAGAAGCTGCAGAGCAGCAGAACTTTGCCCCTTGTTCATTGTACCTGTTTCTTGTTGACCTGCTTTCCCTGTTTCACTTATTCTAGTCACCAAATAAACAAGCCCTTGTATTTGGCAACTCTGAATCCAACTCTCTTGTGTCGTTGCGTTTGGGGTCGGTGTCAAACCATAACATTACGAACCAACCATGACGACCCCAGCCGACACAGAGGGGGTCAGAACCGCACTTGCATTTCAAGTCGAGTTGACCAGGGATCACGGTCTCCAACTAGAGCGGGCTGCGGCTGCGGTGCAGAACCTCAGGGACCAGGTCCTGCCTATGCAGGGTTCAATGGCCGCTATGGCGGGACAACAGTCCGAGATTCTCGCCCAGCTTGACTCGCTGGGCGACGCCGTTAATACTTTTCATCTCTCACACCCTTCAGGAACTTTCCCCGCAGCCCCAGCAGATCTCGCACCTCGGGAACCCCTTCTCTCCGTCCCACGGCTGTTTGACGGTAATCCCGAGGAATGTGCCACATTCATCATGCAATGTGAGTTGGTTTTCCGTCATCAGCCAAGCCGTTTTTCTGCTCAGGGGTCCCGAGTGGCTTTTATAACCAATCTACTTTCAGGCCATGCTGCCCAGTGGGTCACTTCCTCCTGGGCAATGGAAGCAGATTTTTTGTTCTCCTACCCAGACTTCGTGGCGGAGCTCCGCAGAGTGTTCCACCATCCAGCCCGAGGTCTGGACCCTGGAGCCCGGTTGGGGACCTTCCGGCAAGGGAGCAGCAGGGTGACGGACTATGTCATGGAGTTTCGACTGGCGGCGGTGGAGAGCGGATGGAACGAACCTGCTCTTCGCCTAACCTTCATAAGGGGGCTCAGTGACGCAGTCCGGGACCAGCTCGCTACCAGGGAGGTGCCCGACTCCCTCGAGGAGCTGTTTAGCCTTGTCATCCGTATTGACGGATGCCTCCTGGAGAGAAGGCGCGAGAGGGCCCGACTGTCACCTCCTGAAGCACCCCGGACTCCTGGACGCCCCGTCCCCAACACTACTGTGGGTAACAGGCTTCCCCGTCCGGTGCGCGAGGAGGAACCCATGCAGCTGGGACGCTCTCATCTGAGCCAGGCGGAGCGTCAGGCAAGGCTCAGTTCCGGTCTCTGCCTCTACTGCGGAGGTGCGGGACACCGTATCGCCGACTGCCCTATCCGGCCAAAAGATCGGGCTCACCAAGACCCCGGGAGATCCTGGTGAGCCGTTTTTCCCATTCCCAGCGCCGCGCACCACCTGACCATCTGTTGAGCGTCACCCTGGCCTGGGGGGACCAACGTGCCACGGTGGAGGCCCTCATCGACTCAGGGGCAGACGAGAACTTCCTCGACTTCGAGTTTGCCACCCAAGCCAACATACCTCTTGAGGCCCTTGTGAGGCCCTTGGAGATCTTTTCGTTGGACCAACACCGCCTGGCCGACATCTCTCAACGGACCGGCCCAGTCTTGCTGACCATTGCTGGGAACCACGTAGAGAGGATCCAGTTCCTCATTACCCAATCCCCCCTTGTCCCGGTGGTCCTGGGTAGGCCCTGGCTCGCGCTGCACGAGCCCCACATCGCCTGGGCCTCCGGTACCATCAGGGGCTGGAGCTCCTCCTGTCACGCCCGCTGTCTCCAGGCGGCGTCTTGTCCCCCGCCCCGGAGACCGGCTGGTGAGTTGCCCCCGGATCCCTCGTCCATTCCTCCCGAGTACCACGACCTCATGGAGGTATTCAGTAAGACCAGGGCTCAGTCCCTTCCACCTCACCGCCCCTATGACTGCGCCATCAACCTCCGCCAAGGGGCTCCCCTTCCCGGCAGCCGCCTCTACAGTCTGACTGCCCCGGAGAAGAAGGCGATGGATCTCTACATCTCTGAGTCATTGGAAGCAGGACTCATTCGGCCTTCCTCCTCCCCGGTGGCGGCCGGGTTCTTCTTTGTTGGAAAGAAGGATGGGGACCTGCGACCCTGCATCGACTATCGTCAGCTCAACGAGATCACCATCAAGAACAAATACCCCCTACCTCTCATGAGCTCCACCTTCGAGCCACTGACCCAGGCCTCGTTCTTCACCAAGCTGGATCTCCGAAGTGCCTATCATCTTGTCCGTATCCGTGAGGGCGATGAATGGAAGACCGCCTTCAAGACCCCCAGGGGCCACTATGAGTACCTTGTGATGCCGTTCGGTCTCACCAACGCCCCGGCGGTATTCCAGGCACTCATGAACGATGTCCTCCGTGACATGCTGGAGGTGTTCGTGGTGGTGTACCTGGACGACATTCTTATCTTTTCCAGGACCCTCGAGGAACACATCCTGCATGTCCGCCGGGTGCTGGAGCGCCTCCTCCACAATCGGCTCTTCGTCAAGGCGGAGAAGTGCCGTTTCCACTCCAACTCCGTCGACTACCTGGGCTTCATCGTGGAGAAGGGCTTGACCCGAGCGGATCCTCGCAAGATCCAGGCTGTGGAGGATTGGCCGGAACCCACCACTCGGAAGGAGCTACAGAGTTTCCTCGGGTTCGCAAACTTCTACCGAAGGTTCATCCGGAACTACAGCCAAGTGGCGGAGCCTCTTACCAAGCTGACCTCCCCCGCTCTGCCGTTCGACTGGTCCCCAGCGGCACGCGCTGCGTTCCGCTCCCTCAAGAGAAGGTTCACTTCCGCTCCTATCCTGCTCCACCCTGACCCCAAGAGACAGTTCATCGTGGAGGTGGACGCTTCGGATTCTGGCCTGGGCGCTGTCCTATCTCAGCGTTCTCCTTCCGACCAGAAGGTACATCCTTGCGCCTTCTACTCGCGTCGCTTCCTCCCCGCCGAGAGGAACTACGACACCGGCAATCGGGAGCTACTGGCGGTCGTGGCTGCTCTGGAGGAGTGGCGTCATTGGCTAGAGGGTGCCGAGGAGCCTTTTACCATCTGGACGGACCACAAGAACCTAACGTTCATCCGCGCTTCCAGGCGCCTCAACGGTCGGCAGGCGAGATGGGCCAGTTTCCTAAGTCGGTTCGACTTCTCGCTGACCTTCCGCCCCGGTTCCCGCAACACGAAGGCCGACTCCCTGTCCCGGATGCACTCCAAGGGGGCTCCACCCTCTGAGGACCCATCTCCCATCATCCCGGAGGCCCGAGTGGTTGGAGCCATCACCTTGGGCATCGAGGGTGTGGTGAGGCGTGCCCTACGCTTCCAGCGCGCCCCAAGCAACGTCCCTAGGAGCCGTCTCTTCGTCCCTGACTCTGTCCGGTCCCAGGTACTGCTGTGGGGCCATACCAGCCGGTTCGCCTGCCACCCAGGCGTCCATCGCACGTTCTCCTTCCTGGCTCGTCGTTTCTGGTGGCCCACCATGCGGAACGACGTTAAGGAGTTCGTTTTGGCCTGCGCGGTCTGTGCCCGCAGCAAGGCCTCTCACCAGGCACCCTCCGGGCTCTTGCAGCCACTTCCCGTTCCAAGCCGTCCGTGGTCACACGTGGCGCTCGACTTCGTCACTGGTCTACCCTCCTCCCAGGGGAACACCTGCCTTCTGACCGTGGTGGATCGCTTCAGCAAGGGGGTCCACCTCGTGGCCCTCTCCAAGCTTCCCTCAGCAGCCGAGACGGCGGACCTCCTGACGCACCACGTGTTCCGCCTTCACGGCTTTCCCCAGGACATCGTCTCTGACCGGGGGCCCCAGTTCACCTCCCAGGTATGGCGGGCTTTCTGCAAGGGATTGGGGGCAACGGTCAGTCTCTCCTCTGGCTACCATCCCCAGACAAACGGGCAGACGGAGAGGATGAACCAGAGCGTGGAGTCTGCTCTTCGGTGTGTGGCAGCCGAGAGGCCGGCATCCTGGAGTCGTTTCCTTCCCTGGGTTGAATACTCGATCAACTCAATGGTCAGTTCCGCCACCGGCCTCTCCCCTTTTGAGGCCTCCCTGGGCTACCAGCCCCCTCTTTTTCCCGCACTGGAGACGGAAGTGGCAGTTCCCTCCGTGCAGGTCCACCTCGACCGCTGCCGTCGCGTTTGGGAGATCACCAGGACCGCGCTGCTCCGGACATCTGAGCGCGCCTGTCGTGGTGCCGACCGGCGCCGGGTTCCCGCGCCGACTTACCGCCCTGGGCAGAGGGTGTGGCTCTCCGCGAAGGACCTCCCGCTACGGTCCTCGGCCAAGAAGCTCAACCCTCGCTTCGTCGGTCCTTTCGAGGTCCTGAAGGTACTCAGTCCGGCGGCCCTGCGCCTGAAGCTTCCTGCATCCATGCACATCCACCCCGTGTTCCATGTCTCCCGGGTTAAGCCCGTCTCCCTCAGTCCCCTTATGCCTCCGGCTCCTGATCCACCGCCTCCTGTGCTAGTGGATGGTCACCCCCAGTGGCAGGTCCGCCGGTTGATGGGCGTTCGTCGGCGGGGCCGGGGATTCCAATACCTGGTGGACTGGGAGGGTTACGCCCCTGAGGAGCGTAGCTGGGTCTCCCGGCAGCTCATCGTGGATCCCGGCTTGATCACCGACTTCCATCGGGCCCATCCTGACGAGCCGGGTCGGCCTGGTCGCCGGGCGGCTCCCGTTGAGGGGGGGGTACTGTGAGGTTTCTGTCCTTGCCTTCTCACTCGTTCTGTTCCTTTAACCACCCTCGCTTTGTTTTCATTCATTTTTTCTGTCAAGTATTTCAATTCCCTCGTTCACACGTTTCTCCCCGCTGACGTCATCTGAGACGTCGCTGATTGGTTCCCTCACTTCCCCACGCTTTTCAATCACATTCCCCAGCTGTCACTGCCTTTCAATCAATCGATCCCTCATTATTTATACCCCGTTTTCCCCACCCTAAGTTGTTGGTTCGTCTTGATTTGTCGCTGGATGTTTTTCCCCGTTGCTGCTGTTTCACTGTGCTATCCTCCAGGAATTCCTAGAAGCCTCCGCTTTCCTAGAAGCCTCCGCTTTCCTAGAAGCCTCCGCTTGGATACCTGCTCCGTGGCGCGCGCTCGCCTCCACTGTTGTCCTGTTCCTTTACGCAGCTCGTCTGGGTGAGTTTTATCTAGATTGACTGTCTTGACCTATTTCCGATTTTCGTGTGTAAACCTTTACACTGAAGTCTACCACCTTTTTGTCAGACAGTCACTCACCCAGCCATTATCGTTTTTGCTCTTTCCTTTTTTGGAATAATATTTTGGGGATCTTCCACCTCCCACTGTGTATTGACACGAAGATATTATTTCACATTTGGACTGTGTTTGGATTATTGCTCACTGTGTATTTACACGAAGATATTGTTTCACATTTGGACTGTGTTGGATTTTTGCTCACTGTGTATTTACACGAAGATAGTATTTCACAATTGGACGGTGTTTGGATTTTTGCTCACTGTGTGTTTACATGAAGATATTCACTTGGGCTGTTTTTGGAATATTGCTCATCACTGTGTTGTTTAACACGAAGAATATAACACCCTGTCCTCCAGCTCGTTTCAAGTCTGCTCTGTCACTGACCCGTTCCCTCTCTCCCTCTCTCGGTCTTGCACAACATCTGAGAGGTCCGCCGGGAGAGTCTGCAGAGCGGTACAAAGGTCTGCTCCTGCTTCCCAAGACTACCCTTCCGGGAGAAGCTGCAGAGCAGCAGAACTTTGCCCCTTGTTCATTGTACCTGTTTCTTGTTGACCTGCTTTCCCTGTTTCACTTATTCTAGTCACCAAATAAACAAGCCCTTGTATTTGGCAACTCTGAATCCAACTCTCTTGTGTCGTTGCGTTTGGGGTCGGTGTCAAACCATAACACAATGGTGTGGCGCATTTGACAGACATGGTGAAGCACAGATCTGTGATCGTTAGAAAAATGTGTTTCAGATTCGGTAAAATAGACATAGAATATACCTTAGCCAGAAGGTATTCCAAAAATAATAGTGATCGCATCGCGATTACCAGTGCATATGTCTATACACGTTTCGATGGTCAAATACGCTTAGGCAACGGAATTGCGAGGAGGGGCAAAAAGGAGGGACAAAAAAAAATAAAGAAAAGGAGGCCGTGTATCAACACCAAGCCATTCCATTTCAGACACAGACGATACTGCCACCTGGTGATAGTCGATCGGCATTGCAATTCAAACATATACAAACAAGCCAGGGATGGCTAGAATGATCCCGATGATGATTTAGAACGGGGATCAGAGGAAAAAGATCAAAGGATCAAAACCCGAGAAATCTTGGGTCTAGCACTCAACCGCTGGCGAGTTAACCCGGGATATCTCGGGTCTGGTGCCCAATGTGTTAAGTGAAAGTATGGGTACCGTCTCAAAATCTTACTCAAGTAAAAGTCAGAGTATCTGGCTAAAAACACACTTGAGTCTTCTTCTTCTTTTTCTTTCGGCTTTTCCCGTCAGGGGTCGCCACAGCAGATCATCCATTTCCATCTGTTTCTGTCATCTGCGTCGTCCTCCGTCACTCCCGCTGCCGCATGTCCTCCTTCACTGTGTCCATAAACCTCCTCTTGGGCCTTCCCCTCCTCCTGATGTACCCCACCTCCCTCCTCCGCACATGTCCAAAACATCTCAGTCTTGCTTCTCTCACTTTCTGCCCGAACTGCTCAACATGGGCCGTTCCTCTGATGTAGACATTTTCGATTTGTCCAACCTTGTTACTCCCAGAGAGAACCTTAACATTTTCATCTCTGCCACCTCCAGCTCCGCCACCTGCTTGTTGGTCAGTGCCACTGTTTCTAGACCATACAGCATAGCTGGTCTCACTACCGTGCTGTAGACCTTTCCCTTTACTCTTGCTGGTACCCTTCTATCGCAGATCACCCCTGTCACCCTTCTCCACCCGCACCACCCGGCCTGCACTCTCTTCTTCACCTCCCTACCACAGTCCCGATTACATTGGACTGTTGACCCCAAGTACTTAAACTCGTCCACTTTTGGTACCTCTACTCCTTGCATCATCACCACCCCTCCGTCTTCCTTCCCATTCACACACATATACTCGGTCTTGCCTCTGCTCACCCTCATCCCCCTTCTCTCCAGTGCATGCCTCCACTTCTCCAGGTTCTCTTCCACCTGCTCCCTGCTCTCACTACAGATTGCGATGTCATCTGCGAACATCATGGTCCACGGGGACTCCTGCCTGACCTCGTCTGTCAGCCTGTCCATCACTACTGCAAATAAGAAAGGACTTAGGGCCGACCCTTGGTGCAATCCTATCCTACCCCGACCTTGAACCCTTCAGTCACTCCCACTGCACACCTCACCACAGTTGCACTGCCCTCATACATGTCCTGTACTACCCTCACAAACTTTAAAAACACACTTGAGTAAAAGTCAAAACGTTTCTACTTTTAAATGTACTTAACCTTCTAGTCAACCTTCAAAAAACTCCCACCAGAGAGAGAGAGACAGGACAGGGAGTCAGGACATGTTGACCAGGTAGAGCAGCATGATCAACATCGTGAATGTGTGTGTGTGTGTGTGTGTGTCTGTGTGTGTGTGTGTGTGTGTGTGTGTGTGTGTGTGTGTGTGTGTGTGTGTGTGTGTGTGTGTGTGTGTGTGTGTGTGTGTGTGTGTGTGTGTGTGTGTGTGTGTGTGTGTGTGTGTGTGTGTGTGTGTGTGTGTGTGTGTGTGTGTGTGTGTGGCAGGGAGTCAGGACATGTTGAGCCAGGGAGGGCAGCCTGATCAATATAGTGTGTGTGTGTGTGTGTGTGTGTGTGTGTGTGTGTGTGTGTGTGTGTGTGTGTGTGTGTGTGTGTGAGTGTGTGTGTGAGTGTGTGTGTGTGTGTGTGTGTGTGTGTGTGTGTGTGTGTGTGTGTGTGTGTGTGTGTGTGTGTGTGTGTGTGTGTGTGTGTGTGGCAGGGAGTCAGGACATGTTGAGCCAGGGAGGGCAGCCTGATCAATATAGTGTGTGTGTGTGTGTGTGTGTGTGTGTGTGTGTGTGTGTGTGTGTGTGTGTGTGTGTGTGTGTGTGTGTGTGTGTGTGTGTGTGTGTGTGTGTGTGTGTGGCAGTCTACCCCACAGCTAGCATACTGACCAGCTCAGTTCTTTGAAGTGCAAGGACCTTTATATCATCTATGTTAAAACGAGCCCTGACCAGACTTCTAAATGAAAAAGTGAAACTTTCAGCTTTAGCAGGAAGGTCGAACAGCGCGTATCACCGCAAGTATGGGCAACAAAATTCATCGTGAGGGAGTACACCTCCAAACTTTCTAAATGGGCACCTGTACCCGAGGGGCATGGCTACTAGGTGTGGGAGTGAAACTGAATGCCCCCGCTAAGGAGTGTCTACGTGCAAGAGGCTGCTCAGTTGTGGATAGTGGCCTTAGTGTAGCCCATGCTATTTTCTTGTCTAGCTGAAATATTCAGAGTGTAATTTGTTGACACTCCCTGAGATTGACATGATACAGCCCTGCTGATCAGCAGAGAGTGCGGGAAGCGGTGGAACGCTCCGGGAGTTGAGACAGTTTGGCCTGGGAAGCATCTCAGTAGAAGGCGAAGCTGTGCGAGCACTGGATGTCTCGTCAGAGTTGTTGGGCCAAGCTCCTCGAGGAGGAGAGGCTGGATGTGTCAGCTTTCATGCGTCAGCATAGGAGCGGATGCAATCGGCAGTTTGTCGGTAATCTCATCCGATAGTGTCAGTGATGGGCATACAGGTTTGGTGGAAAAATCTGGCAGGGTGGCAGGAAAGGAGATGGATAGTGTCAGTATGGAGTATAGTGAGGGAGAGAAACCCCGGGGAGAAGGAAGGAAAAATGTGGAGGAAAAGGAGGGGAAGGGCCACAAGAGAAAGAAAGAGGAAGGAAGTAGACCAAGTGGGTCAGAGGCTGAGAGTATGGTAGAGTTTCTGAATGTAGTGGTGAGATTCGAGGGAGAAGAGGGAGTTAAAAAAATCGGGCCATTAAAGTTAACAAAACTCATAAGAAAGCAATTGGGAGAAGTGGAGTACGCAAAAGTGTTGGGAGATGGAAACTTGCTTTTAGGATGTAGAAATATAGAGCAGGTGGAGAAGGCAAAGGTAATGAGTAGTATTGGAAATATCAATATCTCCAGAGTAATAAGAGTTGGGGAGAAGAGGGATGGTGGATGCAAGGGGGTCATTTCTGGAATTCCAATAGAAGTTACTATGGAGGCGGCTAAGTGGGCAAGGCGCTCGCCACTAACGCAGGAGATGCTGGGTTCGAGCCCAGCTCTCTGCGTTGCTACCAGCTTGGCTGGTCGTTCATACTAACACAATTGGCAGTGTTAGGGGTGGGAAAGCTGGTGGGTGGGGATTGGACGTTGTGCACAATGACTCCTACAGGTCGGTTGGTGCGCCTGTACAGAAGAATCAGGAAGTAACGGGGGCAGCGTGAGCCTCCCACGCGTTACTCCTCGCCACTGAGAGATCGCGCTGTTCAGGTGAAAAGATGCGACAGCTGCCTCCTCGTGTACCGGAGGGGACACATGATGCAAGGCTTGGTCCTCACTGCAGCCGACCAGTGGGAGGCATAGTCTAGCAACGTTAGAGACAGGGGAGGGGAGAATTGAAGGGAGAATTGGCCAGGCGAAATTGGGATGGGAGAAAAATTGAAAAATAATGAGAAAAAGTGGATAAAAAAAATAAAAATTACTATGGAGAAGCTGGTGGAAAACTTAAAGGGAGACAAACGTAATAGGGGTGTTAAACACGCTGAAAGAATGAAAAGGGGAGCAGAGAAGAAATAGACTGAGACGATTTTGATTCAGTTTGGAACTGAGGGTATTCCAAATGAGGTGTTCTTGGGATATATGGTATATAGAGTTAGGGAGTTTGTTCCAAATCCATTGAGATGTTTCAACTGCCAAGAATTTGGGCATATAGCCAATATAATAAAAAGAGGAAGCAATGTGCTAGATGTAGTGGGGAACATGAGTATGGAAAGTGTGGAGAGGGAGTGGAACCAAAGTGTTATAGCTGTGGAAAGGTGCATAGTGTTGCATATTGGGGATGTGAAGTGATGAAAAGAGAGGTGGCGGTTCAACAGATTAGAGTTAAAGGCAGAATCTCCTATGCAGAGGCAGTTAAGATGACAGGACAGGAAAAGCAGGATAAGGAACAGGGGCTCAAAAAAGGGCAATCATCAGTAAATAATAAATATAGTACAGGAGGATAAGGAGAAGAGGTGGGAGGAGAAGAAGAATTTGGTGGCCTTTGTAGCGGGAGTGGTAAATGCAACAACTATGATTTAAGAGTAAAACTGAAAGGATCAAAATAATTGTCAAAGTAGCAGTACAACATTTGGATATGAAGGGTCTGAAATGGGAGAAAGTAGAAAGCGAGCTGAACAAGGGGATTGTGATAAACCAAGAAGTCAAAGAAGTCTTATTTCAAAGATGTGAAATGTCCAGGATGTGACAAGTTAAGGACGGTGTCCAGTCATGCTCAGACGGAAGTGCTGTGTGTGGGCTGCTCCACAGTCCTCTGTCAGCCCATAGGAGGCAAGGTTAGGAGGTTAGCTGGTTACAAGCAATCAAAGGAGCAGACGGAGATATTAGAAAAAGTGATACTTGGACAGAAAACAAAATATAGAGGGGAAATAAAACTACAGAAAAACACAGAACTACTGCTAGCTGATTAAAGACAGGATTTCGGTGAGTTATACCGTGTTCATGCTAGCTAGCATTTCCTACTCATTGCTAATATGGAGGGGTCATCCCTATGTTCCCCGGGTTCTATGTTCCCTGTGTTCTATGTTCCCCAAAAAAATTAAAAATAAAGTTCTAAGTTCCCCGCTCCCGAAAAAAAGGTTCTATGTTCCCCAGTCCCGCCCGTTCCGGAAGAAATAAAGGGTTCTATGTTCCCCGCTGAAATAAAGGTTCTATGTTCCCCGGTGGCAAAGCCCAGAGGAAGCAGCTCGCCACCAAGGCTGCCCGTAAGAGCGCACTGGCTACCGGCGGTGCAACAGATTTGCACGTAGGCCTATCAAAGATAATATTGTAGAGTTCTGTCATACCGTCATTGAACAATGAGGAGAGTTTTATGTTTCTTTTGTGTCGTTTAATTCCAGACTCAACCGTTACATACAGGTCCAAAACATTTAGCTTGTTATGTCCACACAGCTGTTCTCTCGCGTGTAACCAATGACAACAACATAACTTCCGGTGCCCCTCCTATATATCCCGGGGGGAAACAACAGTTTCATATTAATGTACTATACAGGTTCGGAGAGATCGCGCTATCGGGAAATGTCCGTCAGTCACTAGAGTATTTTTTTTTATTCACTTTTTCTCCTCCTATTTTTCTGTATTTTTCTCCCATCCCAATTTAGTCGTTATGCCAATTCCCCCCTCCCCTTCCTGGTCATTGCGCACATGTGCCCCCCACTGGTCAGTCTAGGGAGCCCTGAAGTCTATCAGATGCTTCCTCCGATACATAGGAGACAGCCATCAGCCTCTTTTCACCTGACAGCGAGGACTCTCACTGGGGAAGTGTAACGCATGGGAGGATCACACTACCTTACCCAGTTCCTTCCCTCGCTGTGCAGGCGCCCTGACCGACCTGTAGGAGTTGCTGTTTACAACGACCAGGATACAACCCACCGGCTTCCCACCCGCTGACACTGCCAATTGTGTCAGTATGACGACCGCCCAAGCCGGAGGGACCGTTGACCACCGGATTCGATACCAGTGTATCTGCGGTGGTAGACAGACGCTTAGTCCGCTGCGCTACCCGGCCGCAGTCACTCGAGTATTTTAAAGTGTTATTGATTGTACGGTGTACCATAGTTTCATATTAATAAATGTCTAGCCGAGAGAGAGCGCGAGCCGAGAGAGAGCGAGAGCCGAGAGCCGATAGCGCGAGTGCTGTGTTCTTGTTCTTAATTATATCTTCTATTTCATCATCCAAACGTGCAAATCTGTTGCACCATCTATCTACACCCTCACACAAGTCTGTCGCTTTTTCGCGAGTGGCGGGGAACATAGGACCCTTCTTTAGTCGTGACGTGTACGTTTGAGAACACTACCGTAATGACAGAGAATGAAGCAAGCTGACATGGTCGGCCCTCACACAACTCTGTCGCTTTCTCTGGAGCGGGTAGAGGTTTTCGGGAGCGGGTAGCGGCAGCGGGGAACATAGAACCCGGGGAACATACAGTAGGACGCTTTTTATAGCGAGCGGGTAACATAGAACCCGGGGAACATAGAACCCGGGGAACATAGACATGTTCCCATATGGAGCTACAGTGTGTGATCAAAAACCAGTCAGGATATTGGATGAAAGGAGAATGTTTACACAGTGATTCTGTTCACTGCATAACAGTACTGGAACTGGACAAGAAAGAGAGAGGAAAAGACGGTAGCTGACTTGAAGATCGAATTGGAGGAGAAACCATTGCCAATTGAAAGACTGAGAATGGAAGAATCCTGATTGGTTTTTGTTACCCCCTTTATTGAACACGGATCTGCATCAACAGTGGACGGCTTCATTGATCTTCTCTACTCACCATCACCCAACTTGTGAACTTTAACTTGGCCCCTGGTGGTAGGAACAGAATATCCGTCCCCTTTTTTTTTATTGAGTGCACTCAAACTGACATTATTGGGTACCAATTTTATTTGATTCATTATTTTCTATAATTGTGGACCATTTCCTGGATCCTATGTTGTTGTGCACTGAACCTGGTGAACTTCTTTTTTTAATATATTGTGACGAGCCTGGTGGTGTTCAGACTCGCCACGGTTAAAAAACAAACTCAAATGTCCACACAAGTGCAATATCAAGCAATACGAATATTTATTGACTCAAGGCAGAATATAGTCCAATGGGCAAAATATAATGGTCGTAATACAGTCCGATGTCCAAAACACAAAACAGGCTCTCCATGAGACGGGGGCCGTGATATCTGCCACAATATAAAAGGTAAAACGTAGATCACGGTGCCTGTGTATTTTTCTTAGAGCCAGTCTCCTTGAACCTATAGTTTATGTACCACTGCAGTTAGAACTGATAGTGTTTAATTACACTAGGTTACATTAGGATGTGGCCAAGTGGTGGGAAATAGAGTCTGAGTTTTCATGTTCTCTTTTCTTTTGTTCACCATTGGGAAAACAGGCTGCAGCACAACTAATTACGATAACGTAGCATTTACATATAAAGAAAGGCCATCTGAAAATAAAAATAAAAACTATTCAACTTTTCATACAAACAAAATATCACCCAACAACTAGGCCCTTGGCTATGGGAACCAGTTCCAACAAGGCTGTGTCTCTCTTCCAAGCCTGCTTCTACTTCTCCCTCTACTTCCTCCTGAGAGGAGCTTCTATCCCAGGCTTTATCCTGGAAGCTCCTCCTACAGAGACAAACCAAAAACAATAACCAATCAATTAAGCAATACAGACATTATTTGACACCTTAATTAAATAATACAACATGGATACGTCAGTCCATACTGACCTACTATTATAAAGCACCAAACAGTGTTTAGGGCACTGTATAAGTCTATTCCCTTCTCATTATGACCCCCCCCCCCCCTGGCCCCTCTGTACTCTACCACACTTGGTACTTTCCGAATCTCCCCTCCAGAAAAGGCTTTGGCCTCTCCCAGTTCTGTTTGGGCAGCCAGAGATTCTACAAGGAACAACGTGTGAGAACAGAGACAAAACAGGGTATTTGTGTGTGTGTGTGTGTGTGTGTGCGCGTGTGTGTGTGTGTGTGTGTGTGTGTGTACAACGGTGGCTGTGTTGATGATTATGTCATGAAATTTGGTCCGTTTGCTTATTTTTCATATATTTACATAATTTGAAAAGATTGTATTTTGAAAATCTCTAACAGAAAAGTTACCAATTTGACCACCATAGTGGTTTATGTCATGCCATTAGGGGTTAAGGTTAGGGTTAGGGTTAGGGTTACTTCTCCACCCTAACTTCACCCTAACCCAAACCCTAACCCTATCCCTATCCCTATCCCTATCCCTATCCCTAACCCCTAACCCTAACTACACCACTCAGGGAATGTTCCCTTTACCTATGAGTGGACAGAAATATTAGGAGAAGGTAAAATATCATCCCTGTGCCCGTGCCCACCCCAACACCTACTCAGTGTTGTGTAACAGTCCCCTAACCTAACCCTAACCCTAACCCTAACCCTAACCCTAACCCTAACCCTAACCCTAACCCTATCCCTAACCCTAACCCTAACCCTAACCATAACCATAACCCTAACACAAATGGGAATATAAGGGGTTACAATTCGGAAATCTTTGGAATCTTTGATAGATATGTTGAGTTAGGTTCATAGTGGTATTCATAAAAAAAAATTTGGAACGAAATATTACAAATTACGTTTTTTATGACCTGATGCAATCTTTTCATGCACTGATGTGCCAACTCTGTCAGTTACCTTAGCTATTATAAATAAAAGAGTGGTGTGTGTGTGGCCAATGTGCATCCTACTGATAGCCCCATGACAGGTCTCCTATAGGTCTCTTATACGTGTATATTTGTATACATTATATTTGTATCTAGGTATTTTTAAGTGTCTTATGATGATGATTGTGATGATCTTCTTTTGTGTAACATCAGAGGTCCAACTCTGTGTCTTGTAGCCATGCCCTTATGTCTGGCCCCACGTCAAAGAGGCTGGCTTCCGAGGGTGGTCTGTATAGGGGGCAGATGGTCAGTACATGCTCGACAGTCTGGTCAGGGTCTCCACACTCTCATGCAGCGCTGTCTACCAGGCTCCACTTCGCTCATGCGGCACGGTGGTATAGTGGTTAACACTGTCGCCGCACAGCTAGAAGGTCCAGGGTTCAAAACAAATATTTATCAATTAACAAGTCTGAGTCCTCGTCTGCACCATCCAAGTCCGAATGCAGTGAATGCTCGAGTCCAAGTCCAAGTCATCAGTGCTCAAGTCCAAGTCGAGTCACGAGTCCTGAAAATCAGACGTGAGTACTACAACACTGGTAGGGCTTAAGCTTTATACAGATGAGAACTTTGACAGTGTTGTGTTACGTGTAGCGTGAGTAGGTAACAGCTCTTGTGTATAGATTGGTTGGCCTCTCAATGAAGATCTCTGTGCAATCTATAAGGACTGGAGCATGCTTTAGCTCAGCATGGTTGAACAGTGGTCGATTTCTCCTGACTTCTTTCTGTGTCGGCCAGTTGGGTAACTGAGAAATCTAAAGCTAAAGCTCTGTGGGGTCGGCCAAGTCGTATCTTCATCAGGACAAGAAGAAACCGCTCACAATACGGAAGGACACCAGTGTGGAGGGATGCCAAATGGAGGTGAGGTAAGTGTAAAACTAAGGTAAGTGTAGAAGCCCAGTGTAAAAGGTAAGTGTACAAGCCCAGTGTAAAAGCAAACATGTTGGTCATCATTTAAAATAGAATCTGACATGTTGGCTGACAACTTTCCTTGCTGTTGTTTAGACTCTTTAGACTCCAGTTCTTGTTTTAGAAAGGCCACTTTTTTTGGTTGGTTTCGTTTTTAGGAGTTGTTTTTAGTTGTTTAGTTTTTATCCTGGATCCTCCAATAGGATTCATTCATTCATTCATTCATTCATTCATTCATTCATTCATTCATTCATTCATTCATTCATTCATTCATTCATTCATTCATTCATTCATTCATTCATTCACTACTACTTGATTATGAAAATTGTCTTCAGTTGCAGCCTAAGTTAATCGTCTTGTCATTCATAATATTCCCACGAGTGTTTTACAATATGGCACAATGCCACAACTCATTGGCAACTAGTGTTATTTAAGGTAAGAGGCTAACAACCTGAAATCATTACTTTAATATAATTTTTCTGATCAGGTGGTCTATATCGATCTTTGTAATAAAATCTCCAGCCACACAGATTTGATGACATCATGACTAAGATCTGTTCTGAGGTCTGATCTTACAGACACACACAGGATCTGTTCTGAGGTCTGATCTTACAGACACACACAGGATCTGTTCTGAGGTCTGCTCTTACAGACACACACAGGATCTGTTCTGAGGTCTGATCTTACAGACACACACAGGATCTGTTCTGAGGTCTGATCTTACAGACACACACAGGATCTGTTCTGAGGTCTGATCTTACAGACACACACAGGATCTGTTCTGAGGTCTGATCTTACAGACACACACAGGATCTGTTCTGAGGTCTGATCTTACAGACACACACAGGCTGCTCCTCCGCCTTTTCCATTGTCCTCTCGTTTGATCACAACAAACATAGTTTTCTATTTCAATCTCTTTATGGAGTGTGGCTGGAGGAGTTGGGTAAGACAGTACTGTACACACAGCCTGAAGAGCGATGGACCCGAGAGGGAGCTAAGTTAAAGCGGCCCCCCATAAGCTCCACCCCGGACCCGTGGTCTTTGGCTGGTCAGGGCCATCCCCGGGGAAACCGTATCCCCCATGTTCACCAGTCTGCCCCTCCGGTATTCACTGCCAATCCCTTCTCTGTCCTGGATGATGACTTCCCCTCGATCACCTCGGCCGTTGCCCAGTCCTCCAGTAAAAGTAGTGAGCGACGTCATCTGCAGTTAAAAAACACTCTGGTCGTTCTCTCTCTCCCAAGTCAGCTGAGGTTTCCCAGCCAGTTTTGCCACGACCATCCGGTCCCCCAAGGCCTCGCCTGGCCTCAAAACTGTCCCCGTCTCCACCAGCGACAATCATAATAGGCGACTCGATAGTCAGACGCGTCTCAGTAAAAAATGCACACACTGTGATTTTTCCAGGTGCCACAGTGGCGGTCATCACGGATCAAATCCAAGAGGTTATGACATCCTTCCCCGCTGCTGATTCGCTCATAGTGCACGCAGGTACAAATGACGTTAGGAAACAGCAGTCTGAGCTGTTAAAGCATGATTTTATTCAGCTGTTTGGTGTACTGAAACATCTTCACTACAGCGTTAGTATCTCCGGCCCCACCCCCTCTCCTGGCCTTGGCCTCGGCCGCTTCTCCAGACTGCTAAGCCTAAACACCTGGCTCCAGTCCGCTTGTTGTACCAACAACATGAACTTTATAAATAACTTTGACCTCTTCTGGCAGCGTAACAATCTCTTTGCAGTAGATGGTCTCCATTTAAACTTTGCAGGCGCCCGAGCACTTTCCTCCAACTTCTCCTACACCATCCATCACTGTACTCCTCCCTCCACCTATGTCTCACAGCAGATGATCCAGACTGTGGCACTACTCGCCCACGCTCTGCCTGGTGCTGACAGGTCCCTCAACCATTGACGTCCCCCTGATCCCAGCCCCTACCACAATAGTGCCTCCATGTACTATAGTATTGCAATTGGGCTAGGATCACATAATAATAGTGTCAAAAACACCCCTGTCAGAATTAGTAGGCCCACTAAATGGAAAGAGAGAGGAAAGAGAGAGGAAAGAGAGGGGAAAGAAACACAAGGCCCGAGCCTAGAAGAAGTCTTCAGCCCGAAAGGACTTCACTTTATGCACCTGAATGTGAGGAGCTTACTACCAAAGATCGATGAGATTCATCTGCTGGCTTATAAAACACAGGTGGGAGTTATTTGTTTTTGTGAGGTTTTGCCCGCTGCTCACTACCTTTTCTCTGTTTCTTTAAGCCTATACTGTTTATTTCCCTTCTATACTGTTTAGTTTCCCTTCTCACTCACTCTCTCTAGCCCCCACCCTCTCGTTCCTTACCCTTAGTGGCCACACCTGTTCGATATTCTATTATCTCTCGCACCTGTGGTGGCAGGCTAATTAGTCCCCCCGTGGGCTTTAAATACCAGGGCGCTTCCCCTCGTTTTGGCGTGGGGTCGTGTTGTATACTTGCCGAGTCATATTCTCTAAACATCTAGACTCTTTCGGGAGATCCTCTGTCTGCCTATTCTGTTCCATTCTCCGGCGTCGAGATGTTTGCTCCAGCCTTCGCCAGCTGTCGCCGTTGCCTGTGGGGGAGACTGGTCTGCGCTCCCTGTACTTCCACGGGAGGCACCCCAGCGTTCCACTACAGACCCCCGCGCAGCTGTTCGTCCTGACGCACATCCAGACCAGCGCAGACGCTCTCCAGTCCTCAGCGCGCAACGCGCATCTTCCAAGGACGCTCGAGCTTGGCACGCTCTCCAGACCAGCGCGCAACGCGCATCTTCCAGACCCTCGAGCTTGGCACGCTCTCCAGTCCTCAGCGCGCAACGCGCATCTTCCAAGGACGCTCGAGCTTGGCACGCTCTCCAGACCAGCGCGCAACGCGCATCTTCCAGACCTTCGAGCTTGGCACGCTCCTCCGTACCAGCGCCCTGACGCGCATCTTCCAGACCTTCGAGCTTGGCACGCTCCTCCGTACCAGCGCACAAGACGCGCATCTTCCAGACCTTCGAGCTGGGCACGCTCTCCAGACCTCAGCGCGCCGACGCGCATCTTCCAGACCTTCGTGCTTGGCACACTCCTCCTCGCAGACGCACCCCGAGGCGTCTCTCTGTTCCGACGCGCACACCAAGGTGTGGCGCGCACTCTGTTCCTCGGCTCCGACAGCGGCTACCCGGTGGACGACATCCTCGCCACCGCCTCTGTTCCGACGCGCACACCAAGGTGTGGCGCGCACTCTGTTCCTCGGCTCCGACAGCGGCTACCCGGTGGACGACATCCTCGCCACCGCCACTGTTCCGACGCGCACACCAAGGTGTGGCGCGCACTCTGTTCCTCGGCTCCGACAGCGGCTACCCGGTGGACGACATCCTCGCCACCGCCGCTGTTCCAGCACCCTGTTCCTCGGCTCCGACAGCGGCTACCCGGTGGACGACATCCTCGTCACCGCCACTGTTCCAGCACCCTGTTCCTCGGCTCCGACAGTCGGCTACCCGGTGGACGACTCCCTCGTCACCGCCACTGTTCCAGCACTCTGTCCCTCGGCTCGGACAGCCAGCCACCCGGTGGCGATGCCCTCGCCCCGTTGCTGTCCCTGTACCTTTACGCATACGCTGGGTGAGTTTTGATTGTGATGTCACTCACTCAGCGTAGTGCCCTTGCCCCCGTTCCCGCTGCTGTCCCTGTACCTTTACGCATACGCCTGGGTGAGTTTTGATTGTGATGTCACTCACTCAGCGTAATGCCCCTTGCCCCCTTCCCGCTGCGTTTCCTGTACCATTACGCATACGCCTGGGTGAGTTTTGATTGTGATGTCACTCACTCAGCGTAGTGCCCTTGCCCCCGTTCCCGCTGCTGTTCCTTTACCTTTACGCATACGCCTGGGTGAGTTTTGATTGTGATGTCACTCACTCAGCGTAATGCCCCTTGCCCTCGTCCCGCTGCTGTTTCCCAGCGTATTGCCTCTGTTTTTGGTTCTCACTTAGAATAGTATTTTTGGACTTTACATCTCCCCCTGTGTGTTTGTCACACGAAGATATTATTACTTTGTTCACTTTGTTATTTGGACTGTTCTGCACCTGCTCTGTTTTTTCCCTTTTGTGCATTAACTATCTCCTCTGTCCTGCAGAGCGGCCCAGATGATTTCCACCAGTCCTCCCAGTTCCTCCCTGTTCCCCAGCCCGCCTCCGCGGGCCTCAGTCCCCTTCTAGTTCCACCTAGTTCCTGGTCCCAAGTTCTCCCTTTCTAGTTCCACCTAGTTCCTGTTCCCTAGTTCTCCCCTTTCTAGTTCCACCTAGTTCCTGGTCCCAAGTTCTCCCTTTCTAGTTCCACCTAGTTCCTGTTCCCTAGTTCTCCCCTTTCTAGTTCCACCTAGTTCCTGGTCCCAAGTTCTCCCTTTCTAGTTCCACCTAGTTCCTGTTCCCTAGTTCTCCCCTTTCTAGTTCCACCTAGTTCCTGGTCCCAAGTTCTCCCCTTCTAGTTCCACCTAGTTCCTTGTCCCTAGTTCCCCTAGTCCCCGTTTCTCCTGTTCCCTAGCTCTCCTAGTCCCTAGTCCTCTCTCCCTAGTTCTCCTTGTCCCTGGTTTACCTAGTCTCTAGTTCCTCTGTCCCAAGGCGTTCCCTTAACCTTCCCTTAGGCGTTCCCTTACTTTCCCTTAGTGTTCCCTTTTCCTGCCCGCCTCTTAAAGGCACCTTTCCTTCCCCTCATATTATATTCCTGTATTTGTGATTCTCCCTTAAAGGGACAGTGCCCTTTTCCCTGTATTTCCCTGTTGTTCAATAAATATCTGTTTCTTGGCAAACCATCATACCTGTCTTGTGTTGTGCGATTGGGGTCGGTTACAAACCATAACAGTACGACCCCACCAAATCGACGACCCCAGCCAGCACAGACGGTGTATGTTGAGTTTGCCTTTTTTTTTCTTGTTCCCTCTAGCTCCCCTGTTAGCCCTGTTAGCTCCCCTGTTAGCTTGTTAGTCTCCCCTCTAGCTCCCCTGTTAGCCCTGTTAGCCCTGTTAGCTTCCCTGTTTGCCCAGTTTAGCTTCCCTGTTAGTCCTGTTTAGCTCCCTTGTTAGCCTGTTACTCCCCTGTTTAGCTTGTTAGTCTCCCCGGTTAGCTCCCCTGTTTGCTTCCCGTTTTGCCCTGTTTGACCCCCCTGTAGCTAGCCATGCCCTGGCAGCTAACCCAGTCCCTCAGCAGAGCCCCTGTCTGCTAGCTTGGCCCCGGCTGCTAGCACAGCCTCTATGTTTATGCAGCCCTTGCTGCTGGCATAGGCCCTGTGGCTAGCCAGGCCCAAGCAGCTAACCCGGTCCCTCTGCATGGCCTCCACTTTTTTGTGTAGTTTATCCCACTGCTAGGACTGCCCTTTCAGCTAGCAAGGTCAGTTTTTCTCACACAGCTAGGACTGTCCTTCCAGCTAGCTTGTGCTCTCATGCTGGTCCAGCCCTGTCTGCCAGCCTAGCTCCGGCAGCTAGCGCAGCCTCTATGTTGATGTAGCAGTACAGCTAGCATAGGCCCTGTAGCTATCAGTGCCCTGGCAGCTAGCCTTTCCCTCTGCTAGCCTGGCTCCGGCAGCTTGCGCAGCCTCTATGTTGATGCAGCAGTACAGCTAGCATAGGCCCTGTAGCTATCAGTGCCCTGGCAGCTAACCTTCCCTCTGCTAGCCCTTTCCCGGTGCTTCCATGGTTACCCCTTAGCTACCCTGCTCGCCCCTCAGTTTCTCTAGACCCAGTTCCTCTAGACCAGTTCTCTAGACCCAGTTCCTCTAGACCAGTTCCCCCAGTTGCCCCTCTGCCACCCTAGTTACCCCTCGGCGACCCTGTTTCTTTTGCTAGCCCCACTCTTGTGGTGGCTTCCCCTGCTGGCTTGGCCAGTACCTCTTGTTTTGCCCCCTGCCACTCTGTCTGTATTTGTTTTGGGTCGCCGGGTGGCTCCCGTTGGGGGGGGGATACTGTGAGGTTTTGCCCGCTGCTCACTACCTTTTCTCTGTTTCTTTAAGCCTATACTGTTTATTTCCCTTCTATACTGTTTAGTTTCCCTTCTCACTCACTCTCTCTAGCCCCCACCCTCTCGTTCCTTACCCTTAGTGGCCACACCTGTTCGATATTCTATTATCTCTCGCACCTGTGGTGGCAGGCTAATTAGTCCCCCCGTGGGCTTTAAATACCAGGGCGCTTCCCCTCGTTTTGGCGTGGGGTCGTGTTGTATACTTGCCGAGTCATATTCTCTAAACATCTAGACTCTTTCGGGAGATCCTCTGTCTGCCTATTCTGTTCCATTCTCCGGCGTCGAGATGTTTGCTCCAGCCTTCGCCAGCTGTCGCCGTTGCCTGTGGGGGAGACTGGTCTGCGCTCCCTGTACTTCCACGGGAGGCACCCCAGCGTTCCACTACAGACCCCCGCGCAGCTGTTCGTCCTGACGCACATCCAGACCAGCGCAGACGCTCTCCAGTCCTCAGCGCGCAACGCGCATCTTCCAAGGACGCTCGAGCTTGGCACGCTCTCCAGACCAGCGCGCAACGCGCATCTTCCAGACCCTCGAGCTTGGCACACTCTCCAGTCCTCAGCGCGCAACGCGCATCTTCCAAGGACGCTCGAGCTTGGCACGCTCTCCAGACCAGCGCGCAACGCGCATCTTCCAGACCTTCGAGCTTGGCACGCTCCTCCGTACCAGCGCACTGACGCGCATCTTCCAGACCTTCGAGCTTGGCACGCTCCTCCGTACCAGCGCACAAGACGCGCATCTTCCAGACCTTCGAGCTGGGCACGCTCTCCAGACCTCAGCGCGCCGACGCGCATCTTCCAGACCTTCGTGCTTGGCACACTCCTCCTCGCAGACGCACCCCGAGGCGTCTCTCTGTTCCGACGCGCACACCAAGGTGTGGCGCGCACTCTGTTCCTCGGCTCCGACAGCGGCTACCCGGTGGACGACATCCTCGCCACCGCCTCTGTTCCGACGCGCACACCAAGGTGTGGCGCGCACTCTGTTCCTCGGCTCCGACAGCGGCTACCCGGTGGACGACATCCTCGCCACCGCCACTGTTCCGACGCGCACACCAAGGTGTGGCGCGCACTCTGTTCCTCGGCTCCGACAGCGGCTACCCGGTGGACGACATCCTCGCCACCGCCGCTGTTCCAGCACCCTGTTCCTCGGCTCCGACAGCGGCTACCCGGTGGACGACATCCTCGTCACCGCCACTGTTCCAGCACCCTGTTCCTCGGCTCCGACAGTCGGCTACCCGGTGGACGACTCCCTCGTCACCGCCACTGTTCCAGCACTCTGTCCCTCGGCTCGGACAGCCAGCCACCCGGTGGCGATGCCCTCGCCCCGTTGCTGTCCCTGTACCTTTACGCATACGCTGGGTGAGTTTTGATTGTGATGTCACTCACTCAGCGTAGTGCCCTTGCCCCCGTTCCCGCTGCTGTCCCTGTACCTTTACGCATACGCCTGGGTGAGTTTTGATTGTGATGTCACTCACTCAGCGTAATGCCCCTTGCCCCCTTCCCGCTGCGTTTCCTGTACCATTACGCATACGCCTGGGTGAGTTTTGATTGTGATGTCACTCACTCAGCGTAGTGCCCTTGCCCCCGTTCCCGCTGCTGTTCCTTTACCTTTACGCATACGCCTGGGTGAGTTTTGATTGTGATGTCACTCACTCAGCGTAATGCCCCTTGCCCTCGTCCCGCTGCTGTTTCCCAGCGTATTGCCTCTGTTTTTGGTTCTCACTTAGAATAGTATTTTTGGACTTTACATCTCCCCCTGTGTGTTTGTCACACGAAGATATTATTACTTTGTTCACTTTGTTATTTGGACTGTTCTGCACCTGCTCTGTTTTTTCCCTTTTGTGCATTAACTATCTCCTCTGTCCTGCAGAGCGGCCCAGATGATTTCCACCAGTCCTCCCAGTTCCTCCCTGTTCCCCAGCCCGCCTCCGCGGGCCTCAGTCCCCTTCTAGTTCCACCTAGTTCCTGGTCCCAAGTTCTCCCTTTCTAGTTCCACCTAGTTCCTGTTCCCTAGTTCTCCCCTTTCTAGTTCCACCTAGTTCCTGGTCCCAAGTTCTCCCTTTCTAGTTCCACCTAGTTCCTGTTCCCTAGTTCTCCCCTTTCTAGTTCCACCTAGTTCCTGGTCCCAAGTTCTCCCTTTCTAGTTCCACCTAGTTCCTGTTCCCTAGTTCTCCCCTTTCTAGTTCCACCTAGTTCCTGGTCCCAAGTTCTCCCCTTCTAGTTCCACCTAGTTCCTTGTCCCTAGTTCCCCTAGTCCCCGTTTCTCCTGTTCCCTAGCTATCCTAGTCCCTAGTCCTCTCTCCCTAGTTCTCCTTGTCCCTGGTTTACCTAGTCTCTAGTTCCTCTGTCCCAAGGCGTTCCCTTAACCTTTCCTTAGGCGTTCCCTTACTTTCCCTTAGTGTTCCCTTTTCCTGCCCGCCTCTTAAAGGCACCTTTCCTTCCCCTCATATTATATTCCTGTATTTGTGATTCTCCCTTAAAGGGACAGTGCCCTTTTCCCTGTATTTCCCTGTTGTTCAATAAATATCTGTTTCTTGGCAAACCATCATACCTGTCTTGTGTTGTGCGATTGGGGTCGGTTACAAACCATAACAGTTTTACAGAGACCTGGCTTGATCCCAGTATCAGTGATTCAGAAATAGAAATACCCAATTACTCTGTAGCCAGCAAGGATCGCAGTCGTAATGGAGGGGGGGTCTGTGCTTTTGTGAGAAATTATATAAATTTTACTGTTAGGACAGACGTGGTTGATGAAGTTGAAGTTGTGCTGCTGGACATTCACCTGACAAAAATGAAACCAGTGCTATTGGGAGTATGTTATAGACCACCTGATCAAAGTGCATTTTATGATAATCTAGAGAATGTATTTTCTAGCTGTGGTGTGACGAAAAACGAATGTATTTTGATGGGTGATTTTAATACTGATGTATCTAACAAGGACTGTCCAACGCATGGTGCTTTTACTAGGTTTAGCAAACTGTTTGACTTAACTCAGCTGATTAATGAACCCACCCGAATAAGTAAAACTACCAAAACTACAATAGATCTTATCATGGTGTCAGACAAATGCAATATCTCACAACATGGTGTGATTGCTTATGGTTTCAGTGACTTCATCACATACTGTACCAGGAAGGTTCATAGAGAAAACATTTCTAGCCATAAAAACGGTTGAGATCAGAGGTTCTGTGTAGGATTGTTAGTAACTGTCTAACTGCATATATAACTGTTTCCACTATTAACTGTCTAACTGCATATATAACTGTTTCCACTAGAGGGCACTCTAGGCGGAGCCACTCAGGAACACCACCAGGTGGCGAGTATAAATAGAGATGTCTCCTCCCATTCTTTCTCTTTCCCCCCAGCCTCTCAGTGAGAGGAGACCTGTAGAACTGCTGCTCTGCCATGTGAATAAACAAACCACGCCAGTTAAGGCTCAAGATAGAAACCATGCCTCTTGACCACATTATTGTCGCCCTATAGCCGAATTCTGTCAACAAAAACATTAAAATCAGATCTTTCAAGAACTACTGTGTTGAGACCTTTAGGGAGCAGCTTAGGAACATGGACTGGTGTGCAGTGTTGGAAAATGATTGTGTTGATGGTGCCTGGGATTTGTTTAACCACTGTTTCCTTCAGGTAGTGAATACTATGGCTCCATATAAGCAAGTTAGGTTAAAGCAGAGATCAAGCCCATGGCTTAACCCAGAAATTATAAATGCTATTAAGCAAAGGGAGGAGGCCTTGCTGAAATTTAAGAAATCCCATGAGCAAGCAGATGCTGATGTATATAAACAACGCAGAAATGAAGCTCAAAGAAGGATTAAGGAAACCAAAAAGGAGTACTACATGAATCTAATAAAGGAAAACAAAAATGAACCTAAGAAGCTATGGAAAGCTCTGAAAGACATGGGTTGTGGGGGCAAAGCCAGCAGTGGCAAGCCCAATATTGGCCTAAATATCAAAGGTAAAATAGAATTTGATAAAGCACAGCTGACCAATGAATTTAATGCCTTCTTTACCTCAGTAGCCAACAAGCTTGTTGATGCATTGCCGCCTAAGACAGGAGTATATGGAGAGGAGTTTATTCAGAGGTTTATATCTGGCCGAGGGGTACTGGCCAATTCGTTTACCTTGACCAAAGTGACAGTTGAGAAAGTAGCAGAAATGTTGGCCGAGCTTAATATAGCAAAAGCCACTGGCTTGGACAACATTTCTGCAAAGTTTTTAAGAGATGGGGCACAGGAAATAGCTCCCTGTGTTGCACATCTTATTAACCTCTCCCTGGAGCAAGGCATTGTACCAAGTGATACTAAACATGCAAAGATTATTCCCTTGTACAAAAAAGGGAATAGCTCTGAGCCTGGTAATTACAGGCCAGTATCCATTTTGAGTGTCACGTCCAAGATTTTAGAAAGAGTGGTGCACGAGCAGATATCAGAATATGTTAGCAAGGACAATCTTCTATATGAATTTCAATCAGGGTTTAGGAAGTCATATTCTACAGACTCATGCCTCCTTTATCTGACTGATTTGATTAGAAAGGAGATGGATGAAGGTAAACTGTGTGGAATGGTCTTACTTGAGCTTCAGAAAGCCTTCGACACAGTAAATCATGGTCTACTGCTTAATAAACTGAAAGCTCTGGGACTGAATGATACAGCTGTAAAGTTGATTGCCTCATATCTGACAGACAGCTGGGACCAGAGGGTAGAGGTCAATGGTTTTTTGTCGAATGCCAAACCAATAGTTTGTGGGGTGCCGCAAGGAAGTGTTTTAGGATCATTGCTATTTTTATTGTACATAAATGATCTGAGAGAAGCATGTTCTTCTAATTTATTCTTATTTGCAGATGATTCAGCTTTGCTCATCTCCCATAAGGATCTGAGTACACTCCAAAGAATGCTCTCTAAGGTTAGGAATTGGCTGTCTGACAATAGGCTCTCACTTCACTTAGGCAAAACAGAGTCTATTTTGTTCGGATCTAAGCCCAGATTAAAAAAGGCTCCTGAACTCAAGGTAGAATTAGGGTCTGAGGTTATAGCAGCAAGAACGGCAGTGAAGTACCTGGGCTGTATGCTGGATGACAGTCTGGGGGGGGGGGGGTGGCTTTACAGGTGCTGGGTAAGGTAAATGCCCGCACCAGGTTTTTGGCTAGAAAAGCCAATCTTCTTGACAGGGAAAACCTTAGACTACTGGCCAACAGCCTGGTTCAGTGTCATTTTGATTATGCTAGTGTAGCCTGGTTTGAGGGACTGTCAGCTTCATTAAAGAAGAAACTACAGGTGTCACAGAATAAGCTGATCGGGGTTGTGATGGGCCTAGGACCTCGTGATCATGTTGGGAGGAGACATTTTCAGGAGCTCAACTGGCTACCAGTCGAGGCCAGAGTAGCCCAGCTTAGGCTCAACATGGTACACAAAATAATAAATAACAGGGCCCCCAAATATTTTAGTAACTATTTTCCTAGTGTTAGTGAATCACACAGCCACAGAACGAGATCTAGCAAACCTGCATCCTCCAAGTTGTAGAACAAAGATGGGACAGTGCTCATTTGCTCACAGCTGGAGCACAGGAGTGGAATGAGTTGCCCTTGATCACCAAACAGATCGCGAACCTGTATAGTTTCAAGGTGAACGTTAGGAAATGGCTCCTAGAAAATGTCCCAGAGTAACTAAGGAAGGTTCTAGTTTTTAATGTAGTGTAGTTTTAGTGTGTTTGTAAATTTTGTATATTGTATTTGTATATTTTATTAATAATGTTGTATTTTACTTTTTAATTCTATTTTTAGCAATATACTGTAGGCTGATGGTAATATGTGTAATACATGTTTATGTAAATACCATGTGCTGCTGAGACCAAGGACCACAGTGGAAATAAGTCTGTGACTTTTTTGTGCTATCCTTGATAATTTTAGGATGCATGACTTGTTGTAACTTGTAATGTATTTTAATAATTGTCAAATAAACAAAAAAAAGCCGTCAAGGTCGTTGCACCTGTTGCTGTTTTGATCTCTGTTACAGGTTTAATTAATTGTACCACTTGCTTCAGGGCCTTGGCGGACCTCCCCTGGCAGTAGTGAACAGAGACTTAACAGATAATTAAATACCCGCCATTGATTGGCCGTTTTGATCCAATCTCTGATTGATTTGTTTTTCAGATTGTACAAGGAAGAGAGGAATGAGTCGAGTAGGCCTTGTTTTCAAAATCCAAAGTGCCTCATGCCAGCATGATCTTTGACTATAATTAACTGATTAAAACAATCTTCTCTCCCATGTAAGTAATCAGTTTGATAACATTATAAACGTTGTAAAAGTTAAAAATAAACTAAAAACGGTGCCAGCATGCCAAACGTTCCTGCTGTCACCCTGACATCTGGGGATTCTACCATAAACAGTACATAATATATACAGTACATAATATATGGCTTATAGCCTGTGTTTATTATTCTGATTACATGTGCATGCGAGTACACAGGTTTCGACACGGGCATGTGATCTATCTCCTTATCTTCCCACATTTTCCTCTCTGCATTTTATACAAGTTCTCCGCCTCCTCCTCCTCCTCAACATGAATATATAAGGAGAAGCCTCAGGAGCACGTGTGTGTGTACAAGCGTGAGCGTACTAGTACATGTAGTGGGGGAGGTAACATGGAAGATCATAATAATAATAATAATAATAATAATAATAATAATAATAATAATAATAATAAATATATTTGATTTGTAATGCGCTTTATAATTGTGGAGCAAATCTCAAAGCGTTACATTTTAAAAGAACATAAAAACTAGCAAGAGTAAAATAAGAAAGAATTAAAAACGCAAGACTAAAGCTAGCAAGGAGTCAAAAGAACACTAAAACTAGTAGCAGAGTAAGAGAAACATAGAATAAATAAAACTGGTAAAAGAAACTGGTAAAAGAACATAACATGTGTGGAGCAAAAAATGTGTTTGAGTTTTGAGAGGCCCTTCTTAAAAAGTGTGGGGGGGGGGGGGGTAACATGGAGGATCATAGTACATGTAGTGGAGGAGGTAACATGGAGGATGATCATAGTACATGTAGTGGGGGAGGTAACATGGAGGATGATCATAGTACATGTAGTGGGGGAGGTAACGTGGAGGATGATCATAGTACATGTAGTGGGGGAGGTAACGTGGAGGATGATCATAGTACATGTAGTGGGGGAGGTAACGTGGAGGATGATCATAGTACATGTAGTGGGGGAGGTAACATGGAGGATCATAGTACATGTAGTGGGGGAGGTAACGTGGAGGATCATAGTACATGTAGCTGGGAGGTAACATGGAGGATCATAGTACATGTAGTGGGGGAGGTAGGCGGGTAAAGATATGCCTCCTAAAATGTCTAAACGGAAGTACAGGCTACAGGCTTTCCGGTTTCGACAAAACAATTATAGAAACGTGTGAAGTGCACAATATTTCCTCGTTTAAGCCACTGCAACGGCTTTGCCTGAAGAATTTACTACATGACCGGGACGTTCTAGCTTGTTTGCTGAAAAAGTTTGGTCCGTTCGGAGGCAGCTTCCAAGGGAAGTACATACACCGGAAATTCTACCCTATAGACACTTTCGGCAGTAGTTCTTTACCAGGCTTTATCTAATGGAGATAAAACTGGGAACAACGTTATGGGGGAGGTAACGTGGACATGCTATGCCGTGTCATTTGCTTCAAATTCTCACTGAACGTCTTTGCGTCGTCGCCGCCACACCTGGAGCGCAGTGCCACGTGGCCTCTCTGGGCGCACGTGTGTATCAAATCCATTCATTTTGGGGTTAGACATAGACAAGTAAGGTATACGGACGCACACATGCACACCTGTGATCCATGAGTCACTATCCACTCTTCATACACGCTCACATACACATACACACACGCGTAAGCACATATACATATACACATACATGTGTGCACAAACACATGCATACACATACACAAGGACAGACACACAACCTTCCTGTAAATCCTACATCCCCTACATCCCCTGTGCAATTAGCCCAGGATTAGATTGGAGTCAATCTCTGATTCCCCACTCGACCTTCTTCTCCGTTGCGTTCCCTTTTCCAGTGGCCTTTTAATTCTCCTTTTCCCCTTTTCACGACAAATCCCTGCTTCTTCTCCTGCGACATTCTCCCGCCGCTTCTTCCGTCGAGATTCAAATCAAGATCACCTCTAATCAAGCAGTTAAACCAAACCTGCTTGGACTGTTAATCGTAAGGTGAAAGCTATTTTCTGCTCTCAGGTAATTGTAATGTCCATTATATAGAGAGGATGAGTTCATGATGTAGGGGACGGATGGTGCATAGACTGCTGAGAGCCCCCCAGCCCCCCGTTTGGCTATGTATGGTGGCGGTGGTGGTGGATGATGATGATGATGATTATGATCGGCGTCTCATATGACCCGCAAGATCAATAGCCGTAGGAATGTTGGATGAACCCAATCAACTGTGAAATGCTGTGAGTCGGACCAGAAAATGTCCTTTTTGAAAAGACGGTCACTGGTGCTGTTGGATCCATTATCCATTTCTTTTGTGTGATTTTTTCGTCATAATTACCATCATGACATACTCCAAAGGAGCCGAAGGCGCAGACGTTTCTCCTGCTTCGATTAGCGGCGTTTCACAGTCGATGGGGTTTGTTCTGGAGGTGCGGTTGTTTGCGACCGCTGTCGATGAACATGCGTGTGATGAGGCCGCGATCTCAAGGACCTGTCATTAAATATCAGATTAAGCGTGTGTGACTGATGGAGATTTCACTGGAAGTAAACTGTCGGCTCTCTATGCCACAAAAACGGCGTTGGCTCGTTCAGCTGGCTGCCGGGTGTTGTTGTCTGTTCCCAACTGGAGTTGAACTGTGGAAGAAAACAGGTGCAGTCATTGTAAAAGTCCACTTTTTTTTAGAATGCACTATTGCTGCATTCATTGCTTCTTGACCCATATGATTTTTTGGGGAAATAATGCAGGAACGATTCATTCTTGTAGGACTTTCACAAACCATCATATGTACAAAACCAGCATTCAGAATTATCTCCAATGATGCAATTATTATGATTTACATTTTTTCCATTTTCTGGATTTGGAGGTCTATATTGTCCCATTTGTGTTGGATTTCATGAAACCCATTCAAGTTCATAGTTCATAAGAAGTTGACTCCTTGGAAAGTTACTATATATCACTATATACTGTACAGGGAGGTGTCCAGGCTCCCCAGGGGCTGCTATAATAAATCCAGGCGCAGATGCTAGCAGTGCTCTTGAGCTCCAAGGGCAGTGGTGTCCTACACTGTCTCACCCCGGAGGAGAGAGCTGATGGAGAGAGGAGAGGAGAGAGCATGAGGGGAGGAGGAGAGGAGAGGAGAGGAGAGGAGAGGAGAGGAGAGGAGAGGAGAGGAGAGGAGAGGAGAGGAGAGGAGAGGAGAGGAGAGAGCATGAGGTGAGGGGAGGGGAGGGGAAGAGAGGGGAGGAGAGAGCATGAGGAGAGGAGAGGTTACACCACATCACAGTGTAATTAAGAAGTTATTTCTCACACATCCCTCTAAGAAACACATGCATTAGAGGAGAAAACAGCAGGTATCTTGCCTATATTACTACTTACTATGCTAATATGTCTATACTACTATGCACTCAAGACTGCAGCACTCAAGTTCAACACTATTTGACGAACAATGTTACTTACCCTTAGCCGCCAGAGTTGTACATAACTTGTTTGGATAAAAGCTAAATTATGCAAATGTAAATTAAGTGAGTAGGGAAATGAGGAGTAAGGGAGGGAAGGAGGGATAGAGACAAGAAGCAAGGGGAGGTGAGTTTTAGGAAAAGAGAGGAGACGAGGAAAGGGAGGGAGGGAGAGGTGATGGGGAGAGAGAGGAGGACAGGCGTGGAAAGACAAAGGAAGGAGAGAGGGGATGAGAGGACACAAGTGAGGGATGAGGGAGAGGACAGGACTGGAAAGACACAGGAAAACAGAGATCAGAGAGGATGAAGGAAAGATTTGAGGGTGTAAAGCAAGGGAGAGATGACCATGGAAGATTATTGGAAGAACTTTCTTGCACAAGAAACATGATCTTATACCCCTTTGGCTGATTGATTTTGTCCCTTTGTTATCCATAGACAAGATTTTAAGACATAAGCTTACAATATAACAGGGATTTTCTTGCAGCGGAGGAGAGGTGTAGGTGGGATGGACGAGGTCAAAGGAGGCCAGGTCTGATAGTATGAGTCTAAGGGCACAAGGGGGTGTATGGATATTCTAGTATATGCACACTTCAACCCTGCCTCCTCTCTCTGCCATTCAGCCCACTCGTTCTTCTTCAGGGATATAAGGAAATGTGATGACGGTCTGTCGCGGATAAGAGCCTCTGCATCAAAACAGACGTTTATTATAGCTCACTATAATATACTTGTATGTGCAATATGACCGATGTTGGGACATGTGCAATAATGCAATAATGGTATTCTTTAATGTGCAATATTTTCCACCCATGTGCAATCTTTTTCTTCTACTGTGATGTTTTGCAATGCTTTAAAAAAAATAAAAAGTTTGAATGTTCTTGTGAATAAGTGCATGTGTAGCAGAGTGTGGGTACATGCAAGGCCAGATTAAGACTTCAGAGGCCCCCGCGCCAGATTCTTGTGGAGGCCCCCCCACACACACATACACGTGCACGTACGCACAGTGGCGTTTTTATATGTCACTTTAAAAAATATATAGAATATTTAGAAGTGGTGGGCTCTGAGGGCCAAGCTAAAAGGACTTTGATCACCCCTGCTCACTTTGACAACCTAGGATGGCTTAGAGTAGACGACAGAGTACAGCAACTTGCAATGGGCCTGGTCTACAAGATACACTACACAACCAAGGTACCCATGTACATGTCAAAATACTTCCCAAAGGTCAGTGAATACCATGATCACAACACCAGAGGGAGCTCCACAAATCATGTTAAACCAAGATTCGGCTCAAACAAGGGACTAAACACGTTTTGCAATTATGCCACATCAATGTGGAACGCCCTACCCAAAGCTGTAAAGGAATGTGAATCACTACCCACTTTCAAAAACACTCTCAAAGAACACCTACGGGAGACTGCAATTCGAAACTGGCCCCTGTAAATGTCCTAACACAACCCCCTCCAATGTACAGTAAATTACCAAGTATGGTTTTGTCAATATTCCAATGTACAGTTTTGCTTGTACAGTTGTACAGTGTCCCCCACCCACCCACCCCTCCTACCCAACCCCCCCCCCCCCCCCACCCACCCACCCAACCACCTCCAATGTACAGTCCCCCCACCCCCCCAACCCCACCCCACCTACCCAACCTCCTCCAATGTACAGTTTCTACGTCAAATGTATATACTCTCTTTTCTGGACTCTTTTCGTATCACAAACAGTACTGTATTTGCAAATCTGGTATGTCATAAATGTATAGATGTAGCAGTACTGTCTATCTGTATGTCATGTATGTCATATATGTTATGATGAATTGAAAATGGGGGACCCTGATGTAAACAAGATGAAAGTCTTTCTCTGGTCTGCATCCCCTTAACAATTATTGAGCTGTACTGCACTGTACTGTACTGTACCCATTCTGCAATCTGTTAATAAAGTTTTCAATCAATCAATCAAGAAGAGAAAAGAAACACATCATGTTTAGATGGGGGGATGGCGCCATCCTCAGGAAGAAAAAAAACATGCACACACTTTGGAGACAAGAATATAATGTTAGAATAGTAAGCTTACTTTTACGTGAATGTCAATTTAAATTATAATTAGGGAAGGGAGGGGGTTGAAATGTGTTTTTGTCCTGTGTTACTGTCTGTGAATTAATGATTGCAGAATGGGTACAAATAATGGGTGCAAATAATACAATACGGCTCAATACACACAATTGTTAAGGGGATGCAGACCAGAGAAAGACGTTTGTCTTGTTTACATTAGGGTCCCCCATTTTCAATTCATAGTGACATGTATGACATGCACAACATAAAAGTTAAAAAATTTTTTTAATTATTTGGGGCCTCTAGTGACGAGGGGCCTCCAAAAGGCTTCTAGTGACGAGGGGCCTCCAAAAGGCCTCGAGTGACGAGGGGCCTCCAAAAATTTTTAAAATTAAAGTTTAAAAAATAATAATAATAATTTGGGGCCTCTTGTGACGAGGAGCCTCCAAAAGGCCTCTAGTGACGAGGGGCCTCCAAAAAATTCAAAAATTTAAGTAAAAAAAAATGTTTGGGGCCTCTAGTGACGAGGGGCCTCCAAAAAAATTATAATAATGTTATTATTATGTTAAATTTTTTTTGAGGCCCCTCGTCACTAGAGGCCCACAGGCCGCGGCCCGGACGGCCCGGTCATTAATCCAGCCCTGGGTACATGTGTGGGTACATGAATGTGTGGGTGTGATAGTGAGTATGGGTACAACTAATGTATGTATGGTAGTGTGTCTATGGGTAGCTACATCATGGATGTGTTGTGTGGTAGAGTGGGTATGTAGGTATCGTTCTTTTAGGTGCTGCACAAACAAATTTCGTTAGTACTGTATTGTGCAATGACAATAAAGCTTTCTACTTTTACTTCTACTTATTCCAACAACATGAGGATGGAACAATAAATGGCCCACTGTTGCAGGAAAGCCTCCCGCTCCGATCTCAGCAGCGTTCTGGCTTGCGTCGTCATTTGCGTTTTTTAAAGTTTATATTTTATTATTATTCCTGAAAAAGGGGCGCCCTCGTGGCGCATACCATAGTGCCTTGCACACCTACGCGGCCATCCCGGGTCCGCTTCCCACTCCCGGGGGATCATTTGTCGCATGTCTTCCCCACTCTTCTCCCGTTCACCCTCTCCTCTGTCGGTCATGTCTGACCAGAAAAAGCTAGAAAAGCGCAAACAAAATTTAAATTAAAAACACATTTTGCAGATTAAATTAAATTCAAACCTTTATTTATTCTCAAAAAGGACAATTGAGGTCCCCCTCATGTTCAATGTCGTCAGACATTTCAATGCATAATTTCGTAGTTTCAAGTACCTCGGAGTCCACATATCCGAGGACTTGACATGGACTACACACATTGACAGTGTTGTGAAGAAGGCACGGCAACGCCTCTACTTCCTCAGGCGCCTAAGGAAGTTCCAAGTCAGTCAGAAGATCCTTAAGAACTTCTACTCATGCACAATAGAGAGCATCCTGACTGGCAATATCACCTCCTGGTTTGGGAATAGCACCGCACAGGACCGTAGCAGACTACAGAGAGTGGCACGTTCAGCCGAACGCACAATTGGGCTTCCCACTCTCCAGAACATTTACAACAAGCGGTGCATGGGTAAGGCTAAGATAATTATCAAAGACTCCAGCCACCCAAACAACTGCCTCTTTGAACTGCTGCGGTCAGGCAAGCGATACCGGAGTCTCATGGCAAGCACAGAAAGACTCAGAAGAAGCTTTTATCCCCAGGCCATCAGGATGCTCAACGAACAATAACACTATGTAACAACCATCAAATGCACTCACAGCACACACATCCACACGCACACACTCACTTTAAACAAAAAACTCACTGCAGCACCCACTTTACACACTTTAGAACACCTAAACACACTTTATATTTATTGGTAAAGAATTTGCACTACAACCCATACCTCATTACACCTTACTGTAAATTGTACCTCATCCCATTTCTGCTTTGCACTATATAGTATATTGTATAGTATATTGTATGGTAACTCAGTTACTTCTACTCTGCATTAAACATTGTACATATGTACATACTGAACACTTGTGTCCACGTACGTGACTTCTATTTTTACTTGCTATACTTATTTTATTTTATACTTATCTATTTTTGTCTAGCACAGTCTCTGGAGCGTAATAGAAAGAAGCATTTTGTATAAACATATTCTGTACTTCTGTATGACAACTAATAAAGAAACTTGAACTTGAAACTTGAAACTTAATTTCTTTTTTTACAATATTATAATAATAGTATACATAATAATAACTATCTATATAGCACCTTTTGTTATGGTTTGTAACCGACCCCAATCGCACAACACAAGACAGGTATGAGAGTAAGCCAAAACAGGGCATTTATTTATTACATAACAAAAAGCGGCACAGTCCCTTTAAGGGAGAACACAAAAACACTAGAGTCAAAGAAATATGGAAAATGCGGCACTGTGCCTTTAAGAGGCGAACAGGCTAAGGGACTAAGGCTAAGGGACAGGGCCAGGGCTAAATGTCAAGGACCAGGTCCAGGGGCACTGGAGAGGGGGACAGGGACAGAGGCCCGGAGAGGCGGGCTGGAGACAGGGACAGAGAACAGGGTTAAGGCCTTGGACAGGGCGAGGGCCAGAGCTGCTTACAGGGATGAGGACAGGGTTCCGACGGCGGAGGCCTGGCACGGGAACAGGGGCCCGACAGCGGGGCCTGGCACGGAGATCCTCCTCCTCCTCTTCGGATGCTGCAGACGGGCAGCGTAGAACAAAGGGGGTCCCAGGGGACCGGGATGGGAACACGCCGTCCTCCCGTGGAATACTAGGGAGCGACGACGAGCCTGGGTCCAAGGGGAACGGGATGGGCACACCCCGTCCTCCCGTGGAATACTAGGGAGCGACGACGAGCCTCACCCCCAGGAAAGAGGATCACGAAGAGACGCCTTCCTCCCGTGGAATCGGGAGCGATGACGAGCCGGCTTGACGTCTGGAGTGGGAACACTGGAAAACGTCCCGTAGAGAATTAGAGAGCGAAGACGGTGTCCCACTCCAGGCAAACGGCGACAGGTGGTGATGGCTGGCACGTCGTCTCACGCCGGAGACGCGGCAGGTGATGGTAACGTACAGGATGGTAACGTACAGAACTCCATGAACACAGAGTGTACACAGATACAGATACAGAACGAACACAGAGTCCAGAACACAGAACGACCCGACCAGGACTGGAGGGGAGTCTGCAACCTATGTACTCTCCCGAGGTGATTGCAAACTCCCAACAGGTGCGTGAAGGTAGAGGATCAAGGATGTCCAAGGGTGGGGGCTGGTGAAGAGTAGAGGAGAGTAAATCATCGCAAGGGTGGGGGCTGTTGAGGAGAGTAGACAGGGAAAACACAGGAAAAAGGTCCAGGGACAGGCGAATCCTCACACCTTTCACGCATGGACCACAGCCCAAAGTGCCCCACAGCAAATACCATAAAATTAACATAGGCATAACATTTGCATACAGTTGACAGAATAAAAACAATGCATAAAGTGCAGACATAAGAATAAGTATAAGAGACAATAAAAGTAGTGCAACGTAGAAAGTGCAGACATAAGAATAGGCATAAAATAAGTACAATAAGTACAGTGTTGCTCGAAGGCATGTGAACCCCCTCCGGAACAGCTAGTCTCCCAAACACCCCACACATCAATCCCTACCACATCCACATCCAAGACACACCCCCTGATAAAGCATGTCATGACCGAAGGAAAACAGAAACAGCCCGCGTGCCACTCACACCGCCATGCACGGTGATGGGGATGCCACGCCATCGTGGTTTTCATCCGGCACCATGCTATGAACATGCCACGCTGCCTGTGTAACAACCATGTGTCATCAATCATGCCCAGCCATACAGTTCATACTGTTCTTTCAGTGTGTGGCTTCCACTGGCAACACGTTTGCTGGGTGAAGAGAGTGAATGCAATACTTCTTGTGTGTGAAATGATTTTCCTTTCAGTAGGTGGGGGTACAGTAATCAGTAGGTGGGGGTACAGTATACATTTTCAGTAGGTACAGTATATACTCAGGTACACAGAGTGTATACCCTCCTCTGTTGTATGTCTTTAGTATAGGCATACTTACCTATTTGCTTAATTTAAAGGCCCAATGAGTGTTTTTTCCTGACTATATCACTGTGGGGTGTTTTCACATGCATTCTGTTTGATCTGTAGATGGAAAATTACGGAAGCCGAGAGCGGCCACGTCTTTATTTATTATTTTATTGTCGTTTTCTCGTGATAACGACTTATTATTTTGTCATCGCAATATAACAAAGTCTGTTTCTCGTGATAACGACTTATTATTTCGTTATCTCGATATAACAAAGTGTTTTCTCGTGATAACGGATTCATTTATTTCATTATCTCGATATAAACAAAGTCTGTTTTCTCGTGATAACGGATTCATTTATTTCATTATCTCAATATAAACAAAGATTGTTTTCTCGCGATAACATTAATTCACAGAATACTTTTGTTTTGGTGGGATAATGATCCAGAACCATGTGCAGAACTCGGAGATGATTGCGAGCTGGTTCCTGTGATCACGACTTCCTGATCCACTTCAAAAGGTTTAAAAATGGTTTATTTTTTACGGAAGCCGATAAACTTCCGTAGAAAAGAAACGATTTGAAACTTTCTTAACCCGGTGTAAACCGCAATATGAATCTGTTTTACCCTCTTTTACTATACCAATGTAAATAAACCACGTACAGCCGCATACTACAGGAAGCACAACACTTGTCTAGTGTTAGTCGTTGTATCTAGAGCACAGAAACATTTCTTCATTCTTATTATTGGTAGTGGGGCTACCCATTGGTTTACATTTGGATCACTGATTGGGCCTTTAAAGGGAGGCAACGCCACAAAACAATGTACAACTCATTTAGAGTGTCAGGTAATAATAATAATAATAATAATAATAATAATAATAATAATAATAATAATAATAATAATAATAATAATAATAATAATAATCTATTCGATTTGTAGGGGCGCTTTATATTTGTGGAACAAATCTCAAGGCGCTACAGTGTAGAAGAACATAAAAACAAGTAAGAGAGTAAAAAAAAAGAACATAAAATAAGTAGGACTAAAACTAGTAAAGGAGTAAAAAGAACATGAAAATGTGAAGGACTAAAACTAGTAAAAGAGTAAAAGAACATAAAATAAGAAGGGCTAAAACTAGTAAAACAGTAAAAAGAACATGAAATGTGAAGGGATGAAACTAGTAAAAGAACATAAAATGTGTGGAGCTAAAACTAGATAAAAATCAACAAAAGGCTCGATATAAAAAATATGTGTATTGAGGCCCTTTTTAAAAGCATCCACGGTCTGTTCACATTATGCAGAACACATAAGTGGTCAATTGGTCAGTACTACGGATTGGAAATAATGACGTGCAGCTATTTATAGTTTCTGAAGAATGAATTTCAGGATTGGCTGTGTCAGAATGACATCATCGATCCTATTCCTAATGCAATGGTTTTGGAAAACTTGGGGCATGAATGATGCATTTATATAGATTTTATTGATTTTACTCTCAAATAGATATATTCTCTATAGGTTACATCCTTATCCATCATTCCGTCTCATAAGTCTTCAGGCTTGTTATATAACAGGACACTGTAGAAGATAGAATAGCCCCAATTAAACCAACCTACACAGATTCAGAAGGTTAAGTTAGGAGGCATTCAGGATAAGGCTAAGGTGGAAACAACGTATGTCACATGTAATCCCCCCCCCCCTTTTTTCTTTTTCTTTTTAATTTAATTTAAAATTTACATTTTGAAATGGACTCTGAAAGTTGTTCTTTTGGGATTCATTTTATCATAATTATTTCACCCGTTATTTTTTCTAATGACACGTCAAGCTAACTTTGGCTTTTAATTTAATTCAAGGAATTTGGAAGAAATTATGTAGTGTTAGAGTTTGTATTAGAGTGGCTTAATAATAGTAAGACATCTCTCTTCTTGGTCTCTCTCTCTGCCTCTCTCTCCTCTCTCTCTCTCTCTCTTCTCTCTCTCTCTCTCTCTCTCTCTCTCTCTCTCTCTCTCTCTCTATCTCTCTCTCTCTCCCTTTCCCTTTATGCTCTCCCTCTCTCTCCTTTCCCTTATGCTCTCTCTCACTTTCTGCCCTCTCTCTCTCCCTTTCTGCCCTCTCTCTACCCCCCCCTCTCTCTCACTCTCTCTCTCTCGCTTTCCTTTATGGTCTCCCTCTCTCCCTTTCCCTTATGCTCTCTCTCACTTTCTGCCCTCCTCTCCTTCCTTTCTGCCTCTCTCTCTACCCCCCCATCTCTCTCTCTCTTCTCTCTCTCTCTCTCTCTCTCTCTCTTCTCTCTCTCTCTCTCTCTCTCTCTCTCTCTCTCTCTCTCTCTCTCTCTCCCTCTCTCTCTCTCTGTCTCTCTCTCTCCGCCCTCTCTCTCTCTCTCTCTCTCTCTCTCTCTCTCTCTCTCTCTCTCTCTCTCTCTCTCTCTCTCTCTCTTCTCTCTCTCTCTCTCTCTCTCTCTCTCTCTCTCTCTCTCTCTCTCTGCTCTCTCTGCTCTCTCTCTCAGTTAGAAGCCCTGCAGCAACTCCAAGGTCAGAGAAACAATCACTGATCATCTGGGTTTGTCCCTGAATCACTGAAATTACTATTCAGCAGATCACACGCGTGCAGCAGCCTGCAGTCACCAGGTGTCACCGTGCCGCGGGCTGAGCCTTGAGTCCTGTCAGCGGTCACACGAAGTCAGTTCCACTATACTGAGACATAAAGACATGTGAGTGACATAAAGCCAGGGTGTAGTGGAAAAGGTGGGTATGCTACTGTTGAGAGGAGGGCGTATTGCAACCTTATATATTTTCTATAATCTCATATCCATACTCCGATGAAGGTCCATGTCATTCAGTGTCTTCATGTCCGGGAATCGTATCTATTTTAAAAGTAATTAAAGGTAGGCTACACACACAAGAGCTTTGGAGGAATATTTGGAACGGAAGTGTCATATATTTTTAATTTATTTGAAGGATAAACCCATTGAGATATGCTATCTCGTTTTCGAGGGGGTCCTTAACCCTTTCACTGCCACACGACAGAAGGTTAACCCTCTACTATCACACACCGACTGGCAGTGAAAGGGTTAACCGGCTGTCGTGTGGCAGTGAAAAGGTTAACCTTCTGTGTATTGTCGCGGTGAAAGGGTTAACCGTTTGGTAGTGCGGCAATGAAAGTGTTAACATAAATACAAAACATACAATACAATACATAACAAACAAAACACAGGACAACAAAATACACTCATACACTGACAGACGCTCTCCCAAGCTCACCCCCACAGTCCACACTGATTCCTCCCAAGAGGATCGTCATTAATATATATATGTTCCCATATAAGTGTACATAAAAATTACAGTTTGATCTGTAAACATGTATACCATAACACAGTAAATCAGATGCAATTAGTAACAAGTGCAAGTAGTCTGCAGATGAGTAAACAAAGATGTCTTAAATAACTGGTAAGAAGTGAGAGATCTGAGTGAACTAGGCAGTTTGTTCCAATAAGCTGGAGCTTTATATTTAAAGGCAAGTCGACCAATAACTTTGGTGGTTTGAGGTATGATAAAGAAATTATGATCTGTGTGTCTTAATTAAGTTGAACTATATGGAATTAGAAACTGCTTTAGATAGGGGGATAATTAAAGTAAATACATTTTTAAACAAAAAGCAACCAATGAAAATGTCTTCTGAATTGGGGAGAAAGTCAGTTTAATGACTCAAACATAAGACAGTGATTGGGTTCTATAAGGACACCTCAATACAAATCTGCAAACACTATTATAAGTGACATAGGTTTGATAGTGAGGTGTTCTGATAGACTATGTCTGCGTAGTCCACTATTGGAAGTAGTCCAGCTGTGTAATGATTCTTTTTCTAACTTGGAGAGAAAAAAAGTTAATAGAACGATGCAATATTCTCAGGTTACAATTTGTTTTCTTTATCACAGCATCAATATGTGACTTGAAAGTGAGTTGAGAATCAAGCCAAAGACCCAGGTACTTATATTCATTGACATTCTCAAGAGGAGCACCATCTAAAAACGTAATCGATAAATGATTTGATATTTGCAACAAATTTGATCTAGTACCAAAGTGTTACTTATTGGAAAAAAGCAATGCATTTCTGGTATCCAAAGTCTGGATTTTGATTTAGGGTAACATTTAACAAACAGTGAGTCAAGCCAAATATATGGTCTAGTGTCTGTGTCTGTGTCCGTGTCCGTGTCTGTGTCTGTGTCTGTGTATGTGTCTGTGTCTGTGTCTGTGTCTGTCTGTGTCTGTGTATGTGTCTGTCTGTGTCTGTGTCTGTCTCTGTGTCTGCGCCTGTGTCTGTGCCTGTGCCTGTCTGTGTCTGTGTCTGTGTCTGTGTCTGTCTCTGTGTCTGCGCCTGTGTATGTGTCTGTGTCTGTCTGTGTCTGTGTCTGTGTCTGTGTCTGTGTCTGTGTCTGTGTCTGTGTATGTGTCTGTGTCTGTCTGTGTCTGTGTCTGTCTCTGTGTCTGTGTCTGTCTCTGTGTCTGTGTCTGTGTCTGTGCCTGTGCCTGTCTGTGTCTGTGTCTGTGTCTGTGCCTGTGTCTGTGCCTGTGTCTGTGTCTGTGTATGTGCCTGTGTATGTGTATGTGCCTGTGTATGTGTATGTGCCTGTGTATGTGCCTGTGTCTGACCTTTAATTTGCCTTGTCCGTCTCCACTGAAACAGATGTGTCTTTGTTTTGTTGATAAAACAGATTCTAGGTTGTGTGATTATTACACAGGAAATCCTGCATCATTGTTCTCAAGCCCAATCATTACCTCCGCTACGCATAGTTCCATTTTCCAGGAGTTGCGCGGCGGACCTTGAGAGCTT